>NW_028112934.1:0-82000 GCF_964234715.1 Podarcis melisellensis
GTAACCCCCTTTTGAGAATCCTCTGACTCGCTGCTCAGACTCGTGGATTCCCTCAGAATTCCGTCATCTTCTTCCTCATCCTTCTGCCCCTCCTCCCACTCGCTCTCCGTCTCCTCTGTCATCTCCTCCTCTCTCCCAGAAACCCTGACATCCATCCCCCCCTCGAAGCCCCCCCTTCCCCCCTCCCGCTCGCCGGGGACCGGTTGTGGAAACTGCGGCTCTTCGGGGGTAGGCTCAGGATACAGGTCGTCTACGTCAATGTTCTCTGCTGGCAGTTCTGTGTAAGTGTATTCGAAGTCGGGTTCTTCCCCCAAATGCTTCTCAGTCTCTGCTTCCATCGCTACTTCCTCCGGTGCTGCCCGCCAAGGACCTATCAGCCACCTCTTACGCCATTCCTCCTCTGGCTGCTCCTCCCACCAATAAGGGGTTTCCGTGTCCACCCCCGAGCACGATCCCCTGGGCGGGCTTGATTCTGGTGTTCTTTCCTCGGGGGAAGAGAAACCCCTGAACGTGCTATCTGACAATGTGGGTGTGAAAAGCCAGTCATCAAAGTACTCAGCTGGCATGGGTCTATGTGGGAAAAGTGCATGGAACTCTTCTTTCAAAAGGGGTTCGTCTAACTCGTAGCCTGGCACCCAACTATTAGCAGCGGCTGGTGTGCCCTCCCTGGCGAGAAAATATTCAACTCCCTCCTCCCCCCATCTCGAGTCCAGTATCTCTGTGACCTCGTTAAGAGGTTCTGGCCTTGGCGATTCCCCCCTCTCAGGCGCCCTCCTACGTGGCTCTGGGGGTGCTCCTGACTCTTGAAACCTGTGTGGGGTTTTGTAGGGAGTGAGCACCGACCTATGAAAGACCGGGTGCACCCTGGAACCTTCCGGAAGGGCTAGACGAAAAGCCACCGGATTGATCTTAGCCTCAACTTGATATGGCCCTAGCTGCCTGTGTCCTAACTTCTTCTTGGCCAATGACCTGGCCGGCATCGCGTGGGCTGCTAACCACACCCAGTCCCCAACCTGGATGTCCTCTCCCGCCCTCCTGTGCTTATCGGCCTGCACCTTATACGCCTGTTTTGCCAGCTCCAAATGTCTCCGCAGCTCCTCGTGCACCTCTTGCAACTCCGCTGCAAACTGGTCGGCATCTTGAGGCCCCCCCCCTCCTGGTGCCGCAAATCTCGGGAAGGTTCTGGGATGACGGCCATTGTTCGCGAAGAAAGGCGTCACCCCGGTGGAAGCGTGTTTCGTGTTGTTGTAGGCGAATTCAGCCATCGGCAGATAGTCCACCCACGCCGCAGGTCGCTGGTTGGCGTAGCACCGCAGGTACTGCTGCATGATCGCGTTGACCCTCTCCGCTTGACCGTTGGTTTGTGGATGCCTCGCCGATGTCAGGTTGATTTTGACGTGCAAGATGCCCAGAAGCTTTCGCCAGAAAGTGGAAACAAACTGGCGCCCCCTGTCGGACAAGACGGACTGCGGAAGTCCATGCACTCTGAAGACGTGATCGATGAAGAGCTTTGCGGTCTGTTCTGCCGTCGCCACCTTGGCACAAGGGATGAAGTGCGCCATCTTGGTGAACAAGTCCACCACCACTAACACCGCCGTCTTACCTCTGGAGCTGGGCAGGTCTGTAACAAAGTCCAACGCTACCCTCTCCCATGGTTGCTGCGGTGTCTCCAGCGGTTCTAGCAATCCCGCCTGCTTCTGGTGCACTGGTTTGGACCTCTGGCAGATATCACACCTGGCGACGTAGTCCGCCACCTCTCCTCTCATCTGGGGCCACCAAAAGTCTCTAGCCACCAACTCCATCGTCTTTTCTTTGCCGAAATGGCCTGCACTAGGGGCGTCATGCAACTGTTGCAGAACCTTGGCTCGAAGATCGTCGGTGGGCACGTAAAGGGCACCCTTACGAGTCAAAAGTCCATCTTGTAATTGAAACTCATTGTTGTGTCGCGACCCTCCGCGTAGCTCCTCCATCTTAGACTGTGCAAACTGATCCCTTTGCAACGCGCGTCGCACCGCGTCCAGGTCGACTGCGATGGTAGCGCACGTCCACGCCTGCGGTGCGAAAATGTGCTTTGCTGCGATTGGAGCTGCTTCCTCCAAGTATTGCGGCTTTCGGGACAGCGCGTCTGCAATAACATTGGAGTCTCCTGGGATGTATTCTATTTTGAAGTCGAAGTCCGCAAAGAACTCCGCCCAGCGCATGTGTCGCTGGGTCTGCAACTTAGCCGTCCGCCAATACTCTAAGTTCTTGTGATCCGTGCGGACCTGCACCGTGTGCTTGGCTCCTATTAAGAAGTGTCGCCACGCTTTGAAAGCTGCATGAATGGCCAACAACTCCCTGTCCCATATGGTATAATTGCGCTCCGTCTTGCTGAGCTTCCGGGAGTAGAACGCACCCGGTCGCCAGTTGCCTTGTGAATCCTCTTGCAAAAGAACGGCCCCAACCGCTCTATCTGACGCATCGGTCTCTACCCGCATGGGTCTGCCGGGATTCACGTGGAGCAGCTGCTCTTCGGAGGCGAAAAGACCCTTAAGCGTCCGGAAGGACCGCTCCGCTTGTTCGGTCCAGACGAACTTCTTCTTCTTGGAACTGAGGGTGTCAGTGATCGCCGCCGTCGCGTTCGCAAAACCTTTAATAAACTTGCGGTAAAAATTGGCAAAGCCGATGAACCTCTGGACCTCTTTCCGATTTCGAGGGCTTTTCCAGTCCAACAGCGCTTGAACCTTAGCCCTGTCCATGGCCAGTCCCTCGTCGGACAACTTGTAGCCAAGGAAATCAACCTCTCTGACATCAAACTGGCACTTTTCCAACTTGGCGTACAGCCTGTGTTCCTTCAGCCTCTGCAGGACCTCCCTCACGTCCTTATCGTGATCCTCCGGCGATTCCGAGAAAATCAGGATATCGTCGAGAAAGCAGACACACTTTTTGTAGAGGAGACCTGCTAGCACGTGGTGCATAAATGCTTGAAAAACGTGGCTGCCATTTTGGAGGCCGAAAGGCATGACTCTGTATTCGTATGTGCCCAGAGGGGTGAACATGGCGGTCTTCCACTCATCTCCTTTCCGGATGCGGATGAGATTGTAAGCTCCACGTAGGTCCAGCTTGGTGAAAATCTTGCCCCTTCTGACGGTCGCTAAAAGGTCGTCAATCTTGGGCATGGGGAAAGCTTTGGGCTTAGTCAAGCTGTTGATGAACCTGTAATCCACTATAAGCCTTTTTTGGGGCGTGTCCTTCTTCTTCACAAAGAAAACAGGGCTGCCTCCCGCTGCTTTAGATTCCTGGATGAAACCGCGCTTGAGGTTATGGTCTATGAACTCCCGAAGCTCTTGCATTTCGTCCTCCGACATGGAGTACAGCTTGGCAGCAGGCAATTGCGCCCCTGGCACTAAATCAATCGCGCAGTCGTAAGGTCTATGAGGCGGCAACTTGTCAGCTTCCTTCTCACAGAAAACCTCCAAGAATTCCTGGTACTTGTGAGGCACTGTTTGCACCATACCCAGATGCAATGGCTGCTCAGCTTCTCCTCCCTGATCGGTCTGAAAGCAATGCTGAGCACAATACGATGAACAAAAGTTGATCTGCCTCTGGTACCACGCAACCGCGGGACTGTGCCTCTCCAGCCAACTCATGCCTAACACGATGGGTGTGTCCGATAAGTGGGTGACATTGAAACTAATAAGCTCTCGATGGTTGCCAATCTGCATCATCATGGGAGGGGTTTGCTGCACCACTTGCCCCCCCAGCAACTTCCTGCCGTCCACCGTGACCACGTTCAGAGGCGTCGTTGCAGGCAGGAGCGCCATGTTGTGCTGCTTAACGAACTGCAGTCCCATGAAGTCGGCGTTGCTTCCCGAATCGATCGTTATTGGAACCTCGAGGAGTCTCCCATCAGGCAACTGGAGTGTTGCTGTGAGCAGAACTGCCGGTTTGGGAGGCAAAGGGTCCACGCTCTGCAGTGATGCTGGGGGCTTGTCTACAGATCCGCCTGGCTGAGCCCCAGTAGCTCTGCTTCCAGCCAGGCACTGTCGTTTCCCTGAAGCTGCTCCCCTGGTTGCACCTCTGCTGTTACAGTTGCCAGCGCTGCAGTGTGCTTCTGGAGCCTCTGGGGGCACTCTTTCGCCATATGGTGCGCACTGTCACAGATGTAACACTTCCTGGTTCCTCTAGGAGGCTTCGCTTTGGCTGCACCAGGGACAGGGCTGTGGGATGGCTTCTGAGCCCTAGCACCACCAATCTCCATTGGCTCCTCTCTGTCCTTCCCCATTGGCGAGGGGTGCGCACGGCTGAAGTCCCTGTGCACAAAAGGGAGAGTCCTTGCTTGCGCACGCGCTTGGGGCCCGTCCTCCTCATGCCACGGACGCCCCTCATGTCGAATTCCAAGAGCTAAAGCCCGTTGCACCACGTCTTCTAGGGTCTGGGGTCTGTCCCCCCTAGCGATCTCATCCTTGATGGGGGGGCTCAATCCCTCCCAAAAAAGATCTCTGACCGGTTTACTGTCCTTTGGCCAATCTAAGGCGGTGAGCAATGCAAAAAATTTAGAGTGGTATTGGCGCACAGTCGCTTTCCCCTGCCTCAGCCCGTGCATTTGACGGCGCGCAATGTCCACATCCACAGAGGATTGAAAACAAGAATCCATCGCTTTGATGAACGCAGTTGAATCGCGACGGGCCGGTCCATCTTCGCGCCACAAATTGCGTAGCCAAGCCCTGGCCTCCCCATGCAGGTGCGAAACAATGAACCCCACTCTCTCCTCCTCATCTTTAAAATCGTGACGGAGTAAGTGCAGTGCATATACAACGTCCGCTCTGAAATTGGGATAGTCTTGCAAGTTGCCATTAAAATGCGGAACTAGGGCACCCCCCCTCCGTCCAAGCGCAATGCCCTCCGCTCTGGATCCTGGGGCCCCCGCCTTGTCCGCGCGCTCCCACCTTGCCTGCAAATCCTGGCACGTCTTCTCCAAGTCGTCATTCTTCTTCTGCGAAGCAATGACTGCCGATGTGAGAGCGGTAACCTGATTCCGCAATGCAACCAGCTGCTCCTCAGCGCTCATGGCTGCTCCCGTTCGTGAGCTTCGCAAAAAAAAATTTTTGCTTTGAGAGAGGGGACTTACTGTCACGGCCACCCAGGTCTGGTCCCAGCTCACAAGAGACCTCACTCCGTTGCAGCTTATTTACAGGAAAAGTTTATTGAAGATTTCTGCTTCTCATACAGTTCAGCATTGTGGCCGTACGTCTGCCACGTTAGACCGCTGAAGTCCCCTCTGACTCCTCCCCTCTTCCGCACCAACTTAATAGCCTGGCTCTAGACCACCTCTTCCTCTCCTTTCTTTTCCGCAGGGTCTTCCTGCCCCCCTGGGTTCCCTCTCTCCGTGACTCGCCTGAGGCTGAATCCTCTGCCGCCTCTTCCCCCCTCTTTCTGGCTTTAGGGCCGGGCTCCTCCCCTGAGCTCTCTCCACTTCCGCGCGCCTCTACGTTTGAACTTGGCGCGCGTACGTTGCTGCTGACCTTTCTTTCGACCGCTACACCACCCCCTGCTCTGCTCTCCACCCTTTCCGGCTGAACACCCTGCTCCAACCCCCTCTCTCTGTTCTCTCCTAATCCTGCTCCCTCCGAGAGGCTGACGACTCCACCCCCTTTACTCCGTTCCGGCTGAGACGTCTCTTTCTTCCTCTGTCTTCCACTGGGCTCCTCTCCGCTTCTCCCTTCTCCTCCCCTTTGCTTGATTAAGGTAACCCCCTTTTGAGAATCCTCTGACTCGCTGCTCAGACTCGTGGATTCCCTCAGAATTCCGTCATCTTCTTCCTCATCCTTCTGCCCCTCCTCCCACTCGCTCTCCGTCTCCTCTGTCATCTCCTCCTCTCTCCCAGAAACCCTGACACACACTCACCCAAAAAGCTCAGTTACATGTTTGTAATCAGCCCAAATCAAGCATAGGTGTTTTGCTTCCATCTCAATAGAAAGGGACGAATGAGCTTGGATTGTTCTTTCGTGTTCATTGCCCGACAAATAGCGAAGCGAAGTGTAATAAGCCTAAACAAAGCCAAACAGGTTCTTTTGGGTTCCAGCTACATAGAAGAGAGAATCTTGGATTTCGCTTATTTCGTGTTCTTTGGTGCTAATGCACATTGACGCAGAAATCGCAAAGTGTATGGAATGAGACCAAAATAACACAACACCGTCTTTTCGTTCCATATACGTTGAAAGACGACAAATAAGCTTTGATTGGGCTTATTTCAATTCGCATGGTGTTTCTTGGGTGTGCACCAGAATCACCCCCAACCAAAGCAAAAAGTTCTTTTGGGTTCCATTTACATAAAAAGAAGATGATAAAAGCTCTGATTGGACTTATTACAAATTGGTGTTTTTGGGGTTAGAATACACATTCACCCCAAAATTGGAGAGCGACATGTTTATCAGCCCAAAACAAGCATAGGTGTTTTGCTTCCATCTCAATAGAAAAAGGACGATTAAGCTTTGATTGGACTTATATCAATTTGCATGGTGATTTTTGGGTGTGCACCAGAATCACCCCAAAGCAAAAAGGTATTTTGTGTTCCTTCTACAAAAAAAAGATGAAAAAGCTCTGATTGGGCTTATTTCAAATTGGTGTTTTTGGGTGTTTTAGAATGCACACTCACCCAAAAAGCTCAGTTACATGTTTGTAATCAGCCCAAATCAAGCATAGGTGTTTTGCTTCCATCTCAATAGAAAGGGACGAATGAGCTTGGATTGTTCTTTCGTGTTCATTGCCCGACAAATAGCAAAGCGAAGTGTAATAAGCCTAAACAAAGCCAAACAGGTTCTTTTGGGTTCCAGCTACATAGAAGAGAGAATCTTGGATTTCGCTTATTTCGTGTTCTTTGGTGCTAATGCACATTGACGCAGAAATCGCAAAGTGTATGGAATGAGACCAAAATAACACAACACCGTCTTTTCGTTCCATATACGTTGAAAGACGACAAATAAGCTTTGATTGGGCTTATTTCAATTCGCATGGTGTTTCTTGGGTGTGCACCAGAATCACCCCCAACCAAAGCAAAAAGTTCTTTTGGGTTCCATTTACATAAAAAGAAGATGATAAAAGCTCTGATTGGACTTATTACAAATTGGTGTTTTTGGGGTTAGAATACACATTCACCCCAAAATTGGAGAGCGACATGTTTATCAGCCCAAAACAAGCATAGGTGTTTTGCTTCCATCTCAATAGAAAAAGGACGATTAAGCTTTGATTGGACTTATATCAATTTGCATGGTGATTTTTGGGTGTGCACCAGAATCACCCCAAAGCAAAAAGGTATTTTGTGTTCCTTCTACAAAAAAAAGATGAAAAAGCTCTGATTGGGCTTATTTCAAATTGGTGTTTTTGGGTGTTTTAGAATGCACACTCACCCAAAAAGCTCAGTTACATGTTTGTAATCAGCCCAAATCAAGCATAGGTGTTTTGCTTCCATCTCAATAGAAAGGGACGAATGAGCTTGGATTGTTCTTTCGTGTTCATTGCCCGACAAATAGCAAAGCGAAGTGTAATAAGCCTAAACAAAGCCAAACAGGTTCTTTTGGGTTCCAGCTACATAGAAGAGAGAATCTTGGATTTCGCTTATTTCGTGTTCTTTGGTGCTAATGCACATTGACGCAGAAATCGCAAAGTGTATGGAATGAGACCAAAATAACACAACACCGTCTTTTCGTTCCATATACGTTGAAAGACGACAAATAAGCTTTGATTGGGCTTATTTCAATTCGCATGGTGTTTCTTGGGTGTGCACCAGAATCACCCCCAACCAAAGCAAAAAGTTCTTTTGGGTTCCATTTACATAAAAAGAAGATGATAAAAGCTCTGATTGGACTTATTACAAATTGGTGTTTTTGGGGTTAGAATACACATTCACCCCAAAATTGGAGAGCGACATGTTTATCAGCCCAAAACAAGCATAGGTGTTTTGCTTCCATCTCAATAGAAAAAGGACGATTAAGCTTTGATTGGACTTATATCAATTTGCATGGTGATTTTTGGGTGTGCACCAGAATCACCCCAAAGCAAAAAGGTATTTTGTGTTCCTTCTACAAAAAAAAGATGAAAAAGCTCTGATTGGGCTTATTTCAAATTGGTGTTTTTGGGTGTTTTAGAATGCACACTCACCCAAAAAGCTCAGTTACATGTTTGTAATCAGCCCAAATCAAGCATAGGTGTTTTGCTTCCATCTCAATAGAAAGGGACGAATGAGCTTGGATTGTTCTTTCGTGTTCATTGCTCGACAAATAGCAAAGCGAAGTGTAATAAGCCTAAACAAAGCCAAACAGGTTCTTTTGGGTTCCAGCTACATAGAAGAGAGAATCTTGGATTTCGCTTATTTCGTGTTCTTTGGTGCTAATGCACATTGACGCAGAAATCGCAAAGTGTATGGAATGAGACCAAAATAACACAACACCGTCTTTTCGTTCCATATACGTTGAAAGACGACAAATAAGCTTTGATTGGGCTTATTTCAATTCGCATGGTGTTTCTTGGGTGTGCACCAGAATCACCCCCAACCAAAGCAAAAAGTTCTTTTGGGTTCCATTTACATAAAAAGAAGATGATAAAAGCTCTGATTGGACTTATTACAAATTGGTGTTTTGGGGGTTAGAATACACATTCACCCCAAAATTGGAGAGCGACATGTTTATCAGCCCAAAACAAGCATAGGTGTTTTGCTTCCATCTCAATAGAAAAAGGACGATTAAGCTTTGATTGGACTTATATCAATTTGCATGGTGATTTTTGGGTGTGCACCAGAATCACCCCAAAGCAAAAAGGTATTTTGTGTTCCTTCTACAAAAAAAAGATGAAAAAGCTCTGATTGGGCTTATTTCAAATTGGTGTTTTTGGGTGTTTTAGAATGCACACTCACCCAAAAAGCTCAGTTACATGTTTGTAATCAGCCCAAATCAAGCATAGGTGTTTTGCTTCCATCTCAATAGAAAGGGACGAATGAGCTTGGATTGTTCTTTCGTGTTCATTGCCCGACAAATAGCAAAGCGAAGTGTAATAAGCCTAAACAAAGCCAAACAGGTTCTTTTGGGTTCCAGCTACATAGAAGAGAGAATCTTGGATTTCGCTTATTTCGTGTTCTTTGGTGCTAATGCACATTGACGCAGAAATCGCAAAGTGTATGGAATGAGACCAAAATAACACAACACCGTCTTTTCGTTCCATATACGTTGAAAGACGACAAATAAGCTTTGATTGGGCTTATTTCAATTCGCATGGTGTTTCTTGGGTGTGCACCAGAATCACCCCCAACCAAAGCAAAAAGTTCTTTTGGGTTCCATTTACATAAAAAGAAGATGATAAAAGCTCTGATTGGACTTATTACAAATTGGTGTTTTTGGGGTTAGAATACACATTCACCCCAAAATTGGAGAGCGACATGTTTATCAGCCCAAAACAAGCATAGGTGTTTTGCTTCCATCTCAATAGAAAAAGGACGATTAAGCTTTGATTGGACTTATATCAATTTGCATGGTGATTTTTGGGTGTGCACCAGAATCACCCCAAAGCAAAAAGGTATTTTGTGTTCCTTCTACAAAAAAGAGATGAAAAAGCTCTGATTGGGCTTATTTCAAATTGGTGTTTTTGGGTGTTTTAGAATGCACACTCACCCAAAAAGCTCAGTTACATGTTTGTAATCAGCCCAAATCAAGCATAGGTGTTTTGCTTCCATCTCAATAGAAAGGGACGAATGAGCTTGGATTGTTCTTTCGTGTTCATTGCCCGACAAATAGCAAAGCGAAGTGTAATAAGCCTAAACAAAGCCAAACAGGTTCTTTTGGGTTCCAGCTACATAGAAGAGAGAATCTTGGATTTCGCTTATTTCGTGTTCTTTGGTGCTAATGCACATTGACGCAGAAATCGCAAAGTGTATGGAATGAGACCAAAATAACACAACACCGTCTTTTCGTTCCATATACGTTGAAAGACGACAAATAAGCTTTGATTGGGCTTATTTCAATTCGCATGGTGTTTCTTGGGTGTGCACCAGAATCACCCCCAACCAAAGCAAAAAGTTCTTTTGGGTTCCATTTACATAAAAAGAAGATGATAAAAGCTCTGATTGGACTTATTACAAATTGGTGTTTTGGGGGTTAGAATACACATTCACCCCAAAATTGGAGAGCGACATGTTTATCAGCCCAAAACAAGCATAGGTGTTTTGCTTCCATCTCAATAGAAAAAGGACGATTAAGCTTTGATTGGACTTATATCAATTTGCATGGTGATTTTTGGGTGTGCACCAGAATCACCCCAAAGCAAAAAGGTATTTTGTGTTCCTTCTCCAAAAAAGAGATGAAAAAGCTCTGATTGGGCTTATTTCAAATTGGTGTTTTTGGGTGTTTTAGAATGCACACTCACCCAAAAAGCTCAGTTACATGTTTGTAATCAGCCCAAATCAAGCATAGGTGTTTTGCTTCCATCTCAATAGAAAGGGACGAATGAGCTTGGATTGTTCTTTCGTGTTCATTGCCCGACAAATAGCAAAGCGAAGTGTAATAAGCCTAAACAAAGCCAAACAGGTTCTTTTGGGTTCCAGCTACATAGAAGAGAGAATCTTGGATTTCGCTTATTTCGTGTTCTTTGGTGCTAATGCACATTGACGCAGAAATCGCAAAGTGTATGGAATGAGACCAAAATAACACAACACCGTCTTTTCGTTCCATATACGTTGAAAGACGACAAATAAGCTTTGATTGGGCTTATTTCAATTCGCATGGTGTTTCTTGGGTGTGCACCAGAATCACCCCCAACCAAAGCAAAAAGTTCTTTTGGGTTCCATTTACATAAAAAGAAGATGATAAAAGCTCTGATTGGACTTATTACAAATTGGTGTTTTGGGGGTTAGAATACACATTCACCCCAAAATTGGAGAGCGACATGTTTATCAGCCCAAAACAAGCATAGGTGTTTTGCTTCCATCTCAATAGAAAAAGGACGATTAAGCTTTGATTGGACTTATATCAATTTGCATGGTGATTTTTGGGTGTGCACCAGAATCACCCCAAAGCAAAAAGGTATTTTGTGTTCCTTCTCCAAAAAAGAGATGAAAAAGCTCTGATTGGGCTTATTTCAAATTGGTGTTTTTGGGTGTTTTAGAATGCACACTCACCCAAAAAGCTCAGTTACATGTTTGTAATCAGCCCAAATCAAGCATAGGTGTTTTGCTTCCATCTCAATAGAAAGGGACGAATGAGCTTGGATTGTTCTTTCGTGTTCATTGCCCGACAAATAGCAAAGCGAAGTGTAATAAGCCTAAACAAAGCCAAACAGGTTCTTTTGGGTTCCAGCTACATAGAAGAGAGAATCTTGGATTTCGCTTATTTCGTGTTCTTTGGTGCTAATGCACATTGACGCAGAAATCGCAAAGTGTATGGAATGAGACCAAAATAACACAACACCGTCTTTTCGTTCCATATACGTTGAAAGACGACAAATAAGCTTTGATTGGGCTTATTTCAATTCGCATGGTGTTTCTTGGGTGTGCACCAGAATCACCCCCAACCAAAGCAAAAAGTTCTTTTGGGTTCCATTTACATAAAAAGAAGATGATAAAAGCTCTGATTGGACTTATTACAAATTGGTGTTTTTGGGGTTAGAATACACATTCACCCCAAAATTGGAGAGCGACATGTTTATCAGCCCAAAACAAGCATAGGTGTTTTGCTTCCATCTCAATAGAAAAAGGACGATTAAGCTTTGATTGGACTTATATCAATTTGCATGGTGATTTTTGGGTGTGCACCAGAATCACCCCAAAGCAAAAAGGTATTTTGTGTTCCTTCTACAAAAAAAAGATGAAAAAGCTCTGATTGGGCTTATTTCAAATTGGTGTTTTTGGGTGTTTTAGAATGCACACTCACCCAAAAAGCTCAGTTACATGTTTGTAATCAGCCCAAATCAAGCATAGGTGTTTTGCTTCCATCTCAATAGAAAGGGACGAATGAGCTTGGATTGTTCTTTCGTGTTCATTGCCCGACAAATAGCAAAGCGAAGTGTAATAAGCCTAAACAAAGCCAAACAGGTTCTTTTGGGTTCCAGCTACATAGAAGAGAGAATCTTGGATTTCGCTTATTTCGTGTTCTTTGGTGCTAATGCACATTGACGCAGAAATCGCAAAGTGTATGGAATGAGACCAAAATAACACAACACCGTCTTTTCGTTCCATATACGTTGAAAGACGACAAATAAGCTTTGATTGGGCTTATTTCAATTCGCATGGTGTTTCTTGGGTGTGCACCAGAATCACCCCCAACCAAAGCAAAAAGTTCTTTTGGGTTCCATTTACATAAAAAGAAGATGATAAAAGCTCTGATTGGACTTATTACAAATTGGTGTTTTGGGGGTTAGAATACACATTCACCCCAAAATTGGAGAGCGACATGTTTATCAGCCCAAAACAAGCATAGGTGTTTTGCTTCCATCTCAATAGAAAAAGGACGATTAAGCTTTGATTGGACTTATATCAATTTGCATGGTGATTTTTGGGTGTGCACCAGAATCACCCCAAAGCAAAAAGGTATTTTGTGTTCCTTCTACAAAAAAAAGATGAAAAAGCTCTGATTGGGCTTATTTCAAATTGGTGTTTTTGGGTGTTTTAGAATGCACACTCACCCAAAAAGCTCAGTTACATGTTTGTAATCAGCCCAAATCAAGCATAGGTGTTTTGCTTCCATCTCAATAGAAAGGGACGAATGAGCTTGGATTGTTCTTTCGTGTTCATTGCCCGACAAATAGCAAAGCGAAGTGTAATAAGCCTAAACAAAGCCAAACAGGTTCTTTTGGGTTCCAGCTACATAGAAGAGAGAATCTTGGATTTCGCTTATTTCGTGTTCTTTGGTGCTAATGCACATTGACGCAGAAATCGCAAAGTGTATGGAATGAGACCAAAATAACACAACACCGTCTTTTCGTTCCATATACGTTGAAAGACGACAAATAAGCTTTGATTGGGCTTATTTCAATTCGCATGGTGTTTCTTGGGTGTGCACCAGAATCACCCCCAACCAAAGCAAAAAGTTCTTTTGGGTTCCATTTACATAAAAAGAAGATGATAAAAGCTCTGATTGGACTTATTACAAATTGGTGTTTTTGGGGTTAGAATACACATTCACCCCAAAATTGGAGAGCGACATGTTTATCAGCCCAAAACAAGCATAGGTGTTTTGCTTCCATCTCAATAGAAAAAGGACGATTAAGCTTTGATTGGACTTATATCAATTTGCATGGTGATTTTTGGGTGTGCACCAGAATCACCCCAAAGCAAAAAGGTATTTTGTGTTCCTTCTACAAAAAAAAGATGAAAAAGCTCTGATTGGGCTTATTTCAAATTGGTGTTTTTGGGTGTTTTAGAATGCACACTCACCCAAAAAGCTCAGTTACATGTTTGTAATCAGCCCAAATCAAGCATAGGTGTTTTGCTTCCATCTCAATAGAAAGGGACGAATGAGCTTGGATTGTTCTTTCGTGTTCATTGCCCGACAAATAGCAAAGCGAAGTGTAATAAGCCTAAACAAAGCCAAACAGGTTCTTTTGGGTTCCAGCTACATAGAAGAGAGAATCTTGGATTTCGCTTATTTCGTGTTCTTTGGTGCTAATGCACATTGACGCAGAAATCGCAAAGTGTATGGAATGAGACCAAAATAACACAACACCGTCTTTTCGTTCCATATACGTTGAAAGACGACAAATAAGCTTTGATTGGGCTTATTTCAATTCGCATGGTGTTTCTTGGGTGTGCACCAGAATCACCCCCAACCAAAGCAAAAAGTTCTTTTGGGTTCCATTTACATAAAAAGAAGATGATAAAAGCTCTGATTGGACTTATTACAAATTGGTGTTTTGGGGGTTAGAATACACATTCACCCCAAAATTGGAGAGCGACATGTTTATCAGCCCAAAACAAGCATAGGTGTTTTGCTTCCATCTCAATAGAAAAAGGACGATTAAGCTTTGATTGGACTTATATCAATTTGCATGGTGATTTTTGGGTGTGCACCAGAATCACCCCAAAGCAAAAAGGTATTTTGTGTTCCTTCTACAAAAAAAAGATGAAAAAGCTCTGATTGGGCTTATTTCAAATTGGTGTTTTTGGGTGTTTTAGAATGCACACTCACCCAAAAAGCTCAGTTACATGTTTGTAATCAGCCCAAATCAAGCATAGGTGTTTTGCTTCCATCTCAATAGAAAGGGACGAATGAGCTTGGATTGTTCTTTCGTGTTCATTGCCCGACATATAGCAAAGCGAAGTGTAATAAGCCTAAACAAAGCCAAACAGGTTCTTTTGGGTTCCAGCTACATAGAAGAGAGAATCTTGGATTTCGCTTATTTCGTGTTCTTTGGTGCTAATGCACATTGACGCAGAAATCGCAAAGTGTATGGAATGAGACCAAAATAACACAACACCGTCTTTTCGTTCCATATACGTTGAAAGACGACAAATAAGCTTTGATTGGGCTTATTTCAATTCGCATGGTGTTTCTTGGGTGTGCACCAGAATCACCCCCAACCAAAGCAAAAAGTTCTTTTGGGTTCCATTTACATAAAAAGAAGATGATAAAAGCTCTGATTGGACTTATTACAAATTGGTGTTTTGGGGGTTAGAATACACATTCACCCCAAAATTGGAGAGCGACATGTTTATCAGCCCAAAACAAGCATAGGTGTTTTGCTTCCATCTCAATAGAAAAAGGACGATTAAGCTTTGATTGGACTTATATCAATTTGCATGGTGATTTTTGGGTGTGCACCAGAATCACCCCAAAGCAAAAAGGTATTTTGTGTTCCTTCTACAAAAAAAAGATGAAAAAGCTCTGATTGGGCTTATTTCAAATTGGTGTTTTTGGGTGTTTTAGAATGCACACTCACCCAAAAAGCTCAGTTACATGTTTGTAATCAGCCCAAATCAAGCATAGGTGTTTTGCTTCCATCTCAATAGAAAGGGACGAATGAGCTTGGATTGTTCTTTCGTGTTCATTGCCCGACAAATAGCGAAGCGAAGTGTAATAAGCCTAAACAAAGCCAAACAGGTTCTTTTGGGTTCCAGCTACATAGAAGAGAGAATCTTGGATTTCGCTTATTTCGTGTTCTTTGGTGCTAATGCACATTGACGCAGAAATCGCAAAGTGTATGGAATGAGACCAAAATAACACAACACCGTCTTTTCGTTCCATATACGTTGAAAGACGACAAATAAGCTTTGATTGGGCTTATTTCAATTCGCATGGTGTTTCTTGGGTGTGCACCAGAATCACCCCCAACCAAAGCAAAAAGTTCTTTTGGGTTCCATTTACATAAAAAGAAGATGATAAAAGCTCTGATTGGAATTATTACAAATTGGTGTTTTTGGGGTTAGAATACACATTCACCCCAAAATTGGATAGCGACATGTTTATCAGCCCAAAACAAGCATAGGTGTTTTGCTTCCATCTCAATAGAAAAAGGACGATTAAGCTTTGATTGGACTTATATCAATTTGCATGGTGATTTTTGGGTGTGCACCAGAATCACCCCAAAGCAAAAAGGTATTTTGTGTTCCTTCTACAAAAAAAAGATGAAAAAGCTCTGATTGGGCTTATTTCAAATTGGTGTTTTTGGGTGTTTTAGAATGCACACTCACCCAAAAAGCTCAGTTACATGTTTGTAATCAGCCCAAATCAAGCATAGGTGTTTTGCTTCCATCTCAATAGAAAGGGACGAATGAGCTTGGATTGTTCTTTCGTGTTCATTGCCCGACAAATAGCAAAGCGAAGTGTAATAAGCCTAAACAAAGCCAAACAGGTTCTTTTGGGTTCCAGCTACATAGAAGAGAGAATCTTGGATTTCGCTTATTTCGTGTTCTTTGGTGCTAATGCACATTGACGCAGAAATCGCAAAGTGTATGGAATGAGACCAAAATAACACAACACCGTCTTTTCGTTCCATATACGTTGAAAGACGACAAATAAGCTTTGATTGGGCTTATTTCAATTCGCATGGTGTTTCTTGGGTGTGCACCAGAATCACCCCCAACCAAAGCAAAAAGTTCTTTTGGGTTCCATTTACATAAAAAGAAGATGATAAAAGCTCTGATTGGACTTATTACAAATTGGTGTTTTTGGGGTTAGAATACACATTCACCCCAAAATTGGAGAGCGACATGTTCATCAGCCCAAAACAACCATAGGTGTTTTGCTTCCATCTCAATAGAAAAAGGACGATTAAGCTTTGATTGGACTTATATCAATTTGCATGGTGATTTTTGGGTGTGCACCAGAATCACCCCAAAGCAAAAAGGTATTTTGTGTTCCTTCTACAAAAAAAAGATGAAAAAGCTCTGATTGGGCTTATTTCAAATTGGTGTTTTTGGGTGTTTTAGAATGCACACTCACACAAAAAGCTCAGTTACATGTTTGTAATCAGCCCAAATCAAGCATAGGTGTTTTGCTTCCATCTCAATAGAAAGGGACGAATGAGCTTGGATTGTTCTTTCGTGTTCATTGCCCGACAAATAGCAAAGCGAAGTGTAATAAGCCTGAACAAAGTCAAACAGGTTCTTTTGGGTTCCAGCTACATAGAAGAGAGAATCTTGGATTTCGCTTATTTCGTGTTCTTTGGTGCTAATGCACATTGACGCAGAAATCGCAAAGTGTATGGAATGAGACCAAAATAACACAACACCGTCTTTTCGTTCCATATACGTTGAACGACGACAAATAAGCTTTGATTGGGCTTATTTCAATTCGCATGGTGTTTCTTGGGTGTGCACCAGAATCACCCCCAACCAAAGCAAAAAGTTCTTTTGGGTTCCATTTACATAAAAAGAAGATGATAAAAGCTCTGATTGGACTTATTACAAATTGGTGTTTTGGGGGTTAGAATACACATTCACCCCAAAATTGGAGAGCGACATGTTCATCAGCCCAAAACAACCATAGGTGTTTTGCTTCCATCTCAATAGAAAAAGGACGATTAAGCTTTGATTGGACTTATATCAATTTGCATGGTGATTTTTGGGTGTGCACCAGAATCACCCCAAAGCAAAAAGGTATTTTGTGTTCCTTCTACAAAAAAAAGATGAAAAAGCTCTGATTGGGCTTATTTCAAATTGGTGTTTTTGGGTGTTTTAGAATGCACACTCACCCAAAAAGCTCAGTTACATGTTTGTAATCAGCCCAAATCAAGCATAGGTGTTTTGCTTCCATCTCAATAGAAAGGGACGAATGAGCTTGGATTGTTCTTTCGTGTTCATTGCCCGACAAATAGCAAAGCGAAGTGTAATAAGCCTAAACAAAGCCAAACAGGTTCTTTTAGGTTCCAGCTACATAGAAGAGAGAATCTTGGATTTCGCTTATTTCGTGTTCTTTGGTGCTAATGCACATTGACGCAGAAATCGCAAAGTGTATGGAATGAGACCAAAATAACACAACACCGTCTTTTCGTTCCATATACGTTGAAAGACGACAAATAAGCTTTGATTGGGCTTATTTCAATTCGCATGGTGTTTCTTGGGTGTGCACCAGAATCACCCCCAACCAAAGCAAAAAGTTCTTTTGGGTTCCATTTACATAAAAAGAAGATGATAAAAGCTCTGATTGGACTTATTACAAATTGGTGTTTTTGGGGTTAGAATACACATTCACCCCAAAATTGGAGAGCGACATGTTTATCAGCCCAAAACAAGCATAGGTGTTTTGCTTCCATCTCAATAGAAAAAGGACGATTAAGCTTTGATTGGACTTATATCAATTTGCATGGTGATTTTTGGGTGTGCACCAGAATCACCCCAAAGCAAAAAGGTATTTTGTGTTCCTTCTACAAAAAAAAGATGAAAAAGCTCTGATTGGGCTTATTTCAAATTGGTGTTTTTGGGTGTTTTAGAATGCACACTCACCCAAAAAGCTCAGTTACATGTTTGTAATCAGCCCAAATCAAGCATAGGTGTTTTGCTTCCATCTCAATAGAAAGGGACGAATGAGCTTGGATTGTTCTTTCGTGTTCATTGCCCGACAAATAGCAAAGCGAAGTGTAATAAGCCTAAACAAAGCCAAACAGGTTCTTTTGGGTTCCAGCTACATAGAAGAGAGAATCTTGGATTTCGCTTATTTCGTGTTCTTTGGTGCTAATGCACATTGACGCAGAAATCGCAAAGTGTATGGAATGAGACCAAAATAACACAACACCGTCTTTTCGTTCCATATACGTTGAAAGACGACAAATAAGCTTTGATTGGGCTTATTTCAATTCGCATGGTGTTTCTTGGGTGTGCACCAGAATCACCCCCAACCAAAGCAAAAAGTTCTTTTGGGTTCCATTTACATAAAAAGAAGATGATAAAAGCTCTGATTGGACTTATTACAAATTGGTGTTTTTGGGGTTAGAATACACATTCACCCCAAAATTGGAGAGCGACATGTTCATCAGCCCAAAACAAGCATAGGTGTTTTGCTTCCATCTCAATAGAAAAAGGACGATTAAGCTTTGATTGGACTTATATCAATTTGCATGGTGATTTTTGGGTGTGCACCAGAATCACCCCAAAGCAAAAAGGTATTTTGTGTTCCTTCTACAAAAAAAAGATGAAAAAGCTCTGATTGGGCTTATTTCAAATTGGTGTTTTTGGGTGTTTTAGAATGCACACTCACCCAAAAAGCTCAGTTACATGTTTGTAATCAGCCCAAATCAAGCATAGGTGTTTTGCTTCCATCTCAATAGAAAGGGACGAATGAGCTTGGATTGTTCTTTCGTGTTCATTGCCCGACAAATAGCAAAGCGAAGTGTAATAAGCCTAAACAAAGTCAAACAGGTTCTTTTGGGTTCCAGCTACATAGAAGAGAGAATCTTGGATTTCGCTTATTTCGTGTTCTTTGGTGCTAATGCACATTGACGCAGAAATCGCAAAGTGTATGGAATGAGACCAAAATAACACAACACCGTCTTTTCGTTCCATATACGTTGAAAGACGACAAATAAGCTTTGATTGGGCTTATTTCAATTCGCATGGTGTTTCTTGGGTGTGCACCAGAATCACCCCCAACCAAAGCAAAAAGTTCTTTTGGGTTCCATTTACATAAAAAGAAGATGATAAAAGCTCTGATTGGACTTATTACAAATTGGTGTTTTTGGGGTTAGAATACACATTCACCCCAAAATTGGAGAGCGACATGTTCATCAGCCCAAAACAAGCATAGGTGTTTTGCTTCCATCTCAATAGAAAAAGGACGATTAAGCTTTGATTGGACTTATATCAATTTGCATGGTGATTTTTGGGTGTGCACCAGAATCACCCCAAAGCAAAAAGGTATTTTGTGTTCCTTCTACAAAAAAAAGATGAAAAAGCTCTGATTGGGCTTATTTCAAATTGGTGTTTTTGGGTGTTTTAGAATGCACACTCACCCAAAAAGCTCAGTTACATGTTTGTAATCAGCCCAAATCAAGCATAGGTGTTTTGCTTCCATCTCAATAGAAAGGGACGAATGAGCTTGGATTGTTCTTTCGTGTTCATTGCCCGACAAATAGCAAAGCGAAGTGTAATAAGCCTAAACAAAGCCAAACAGGTTCTTTTGGGTTCCAGCTACATAGAAGAGAGAATCTTGGATTTCGCTTATTTCGTGTTCTTTGGTGCTAATGCACATTGACGCAGAAATCGCAAAGTGTATGGAATGAGACCAAAATAACACAACACCGTCTTTTCGTTCCATATACGTTGAAAGACGACAAATAAGCTTTGATTGGGCTTATTTCAATTCGCATGGTGTTTCTTGGGTGTGCACCAGAATCACCCCCAACCAAAGCAAAAAGTTCTTTTGGGTTCCATTTACATAAAAAGAAGATGATAAAAGCTCTGATTGGACTTATTACAAATTGGTGTTTTTGGGGTTAGAATACACATTCACCCCAAAATTGGAGAGCGACATGTTCATCAGCCCAAAACAAGCATAGGTGTTTTGCTTCCATCTCAATAGAAAAAGGACGATTAAGCTTTGATTGGACTTATATCAATTTGCATGGTGATTTTTGGGTGTGCACCAGAATCACCCCAAAGCAAAAAGGTATTTTGTGTTCCTTCTACAAAAAAAAGATGAAAAAGCTCTGATTGGGCTTATTTCAAATTGGTGTTTTTGGGTGTTTTAGAATGCACACTCACCCAAAAAGCTCAGTTACATGTTTGTAATCAGCCCAAATCAAGCATAGGTGTTTTGCTTCCATCTCAATAGAAAGGGACGAATGAGCTTGGATTGTTCTTTCGTGTTCATTGCCCGACAAATAGCAAAGCGAAGTGTAATAAGCCTAAACAAAGCCAAACAGGTTCTTTTGGGTTCCAGCTACATAGAAGAGAGAATCTTGGATTTCGCTTATTTCGTGTTCTTTGGTGCTAATGCACATTGACGCAGAAATCGCAAAGTGTATGGAATGAGACCAAAATAACACAACACCGTCTTTTCGTTCCATATACGTTGAAAGACGACAAATAAGCTTTGATTGGGCTTATTTCAATTCGCATGGTGTTTCTTGGGTGTGCACCAGAATCACCCCCAACCAAAGCAAAAAGTTCTTTTGGGTTCCATTTACATAAAAAGAAGATGATAAAAGCTCTGATTGGACTTATTACAAATTGGTGTTTTTGGGGTTAGAATACACATTCACCCCAAAATTGGAGAGCGACATGTTTATCAGCCCAAAACAAGCATAGGTGTTTTGCTTCCATCTCAATAGAAAAAGGACGATTAAGCTTTGATTGGACTTATATCAATTTGCATGGTGATTTTTGGGTGTGCACCAGAATCACCCCAAAGCAAAAAGGTATTGTGTGTTCCTTCTACAAAAAAAAGATGAAAAAGCTCTGATTGGGCTTATTTCAAATTGGTGTTTTTGGGTGTTTTAGAATGCACACTCACCCAAAAAGCTGTTACATGTTTGTAATCAGCCCAAATCAAGCATAGGTGTTTTGCTTCCATCTCAATAGAAAGGGACGAATGAGCTTGGATTGTTCTTTCGTGTTCATTGCCCGACAAATAGCAAAGCGAAGTGTAATAAGCCTAAACAAAGCCAAACAGGTTCTTTTGGGTTCCAGCTACATAGAAGAGAGAATCTTGGATTTCGCTTATTTCGTGTTCTTTGGTGCTAATGCACATTGACGCAGAAATCGCAAAGTGTATGGAATGAGACCAAAATAACACAACACCGTCTTTTCGTTCCATATACGTTGAAAGACGACAAATAAGCTTTGATTGGGCTTATTTCAATTCGCATGGTGTTTCTTGGGTGTGCACCAGAATCACCCCCAACCAAAGCAAAAAGTTCTTTTGGGTTCCATTTACATAAAAAGAAGATGATAAAAGCTCTGATTGGACTTATTACAAATTGGTGTTTTTGGGGTTAGAATACACATTCACCCCAAAATTGGAGAGCGACATGTTCATCAGCCCAAAACAAGCATAGGTGTTTTGCTTCCATCTCAATAGAAAAAGGACGATTAAGCTTTGATTGGACTTATATCAATTTGCATGGTGATTTTTGGGTGTGCACCAGAATCACCCCAAAGCAAAAAGGTATTTTGTGTTCCTTCTACAAAAAAAAGATGAAAAAGCTCTGATTGGGCTTATTTCAAATTGGTGTTTTTGGGTGTTTTAGAATGCACACTCACCCAAAAAGCTGTTACATGTTTGTAATCAGCCCAAATCAAGCATAGGTGTTTTGCTTCCATCTCAATAGAAAGGGACGAATGAGCTTGGATTGTTCTTTCGTGTTCATTGCCCGACAAATAGCAAAGCGAAGTGTAATAAGCCTAAACAAAGCCAAACAGGTTCTTTTGGGTTCCAGCTACATAGAAGAGAGAATCTTGGATTTCGCTTATTTCGTGTTCTTTGGTGCTAATGCACATTGACGCAGAAATCGCAAAGTGTATGGAATGAGACCAAAATAACACAACACCGTCTTTTCGTTCCATATACGTTGAAAGACGACAAATAAGCTTTGATTGGGCTTATTTCAATTCGCATGGTGTTTCTTGGGTGTGCACCAGAATCACCCCCAACCAAAGCAAAAAGTTCTTTTGGGTTCCATTTACATAAAAAGAAGATGATAAAAGCTCTGATTGGACTTATTACAAATTGGTGTTTTTGGGGTTAGAATACACATTCACCCCAAAATTGGAGAGCGACATGTTCATCAGCCCAAAACAAGCATAGGTGTTTTGCTTCCATCTCAATAGAAAAAGGACGATTAAGCTTTGATTGGACTTATATCAATTTGCATGGTGATTTTTGGGTGTGCACCAGAATCACCCCAAAGCAAAAAGGTATTTTGTGTTCCTTCTACAAAAAAAAGATGAAAAAGCTCTGATTGGGCTTATTTCAAATTGGTGTTTTTGGGTGTTTTAGAATGCACACTCACCCAAAAAGCTCAGTTACATGTTTGTAATCAGCCCAAATCAAGCATAGGTGTTTTGCTTCCATCTCAATAGAAAGGGACGAATGAGCTTGGATTGTTCTTTCGTGTTCATTGCCCGACAAATAGCAAAGCGAAGTGTAATAAGCCTAAACAAAGCCAAACAGGTTCTTTTGGGTTCCAGCTACATAGAAGAGAGAATCTTGGATTTCGCTTATTTCGTGTTCTTTGGTGCTAATGCACATTGACGCAGAAATCGCAAAGTGTATGGAATGAGACCAAAATAACACAACACCGTCTTTTCGTTCCATATACGTTGAAAGACGACAAATAAGCTTTGATTGGGCTTATTTCAATTCGCATGGTGTTTCTTGGGTGTGCACCAGAATCACCCCCAACCAAAGCAAAACGTTCTTTTGGGTTCCATTTACATAAAAAGAAGATGATAAAAGCTCTGATTGGACTTATTACAAATTGGTGTTTTTGGGGTTAGAATACACATTCACCCCAAAATTGGAGAGCGACATGTTTATCAGCCCAAAACAAGCATAGGTGTTTTGCTTCCATCTCAATAGAAAAAGGACGATTAAGCTTTGATTGGACTTATATCAATTTGCATGGTGAATTTTGGGTGTGCACCAGAATCACCCCAAAGCAAAAAGGTATTTTGTGTTCCTTCTACAAAAAAAAGATGAAAAAGCTCTGATTGGGCTTATTTCAAATTGGTGTTTTTGGGTGTTTTAGAATGCACACTCACCCAAAAAGCTCAGTTACATGTTTGTAATCAGCCCAAATCAAGCATAGGTGTTTTGCTTCCATCTCAATAGAAAGGGACGAATGAGCTTGGATTGTTCTTTCGTGTTCATTGCCCGACAAATAGCAAAGCGAAGTGTAATAAGCCTAAACAAAGCCAAACAGGTTCTTTTGGGTTCCAGCTACATAGAAGAGAGAATCTTGGATTTCGCTTATTTCGTGTTCTTTGGTGCTAATGCACATTGACGCAGAAATCGCAAAGTGTATGGAATGAGACCAAAATAACACAACACCGTCTTTTCGTTCCATATACGTTGAAAGACGACAAATAAGCTTTGATTGGGCTTATTTCAATTCGCATGGTGTTTCTTGGGTGTGCACCAGAATCACCCCCAACCAAAGCAAAAAGTTCTTTTGGGTTCCATTTACATAAAAAGAAGATGATAAAAGCTCTGATTGGACTTATTACAAATTGGTGTTTTTGGGGTTAGAATACACATTCACCCCAAAATTGGAGAGCGACATGTTTATCAGCCCAAAACAAGCATAGGTGTTTTGCTTCCCTCTCAATAGAAAAAGGACGATTAAGCTTTGATTGGACTTATATCAATTTGCATGGTGATTTTTGGGTGTGCACCAGAATCACCCCAAAGCAAAAAGGTATTTTGTGTTCCTTCTACAAAAAAAAGATGAAAAAGCTCTGATTGGGCTTATTTCAAATTGGTGTTTTTGGGTGTTTTAGAATGCACACTCACCCAAAAAGCTCAGTTACATGTTTGTAATCAGCCCAAATCAAGCATAGGTGTTTTGCTTCCATCTCAATAGAAAGGGACGAATGAGCTTGGATTGTTCTTTCGTGTTCATTGCCCGACAAATAGCAAAGCGAAGTGTAATAAGCCTAAACAAAGCCAAACAGGTTCTTTTGGGTTCCAGCTACATAGAAGAGAGAATCTTGGATTTCGCTTATTTCGTGTTCTTTGGTGCTAATGCACATTGACGCAGAAATCGCAAAGTGTATGGAATGAGACCAAAATAACACAACACCGTCTTTTCGTTCCATATACGTTGAAAGACGACAAATAAGCTTTGATTGGGCTTATTTCAATTCGCATGGTGTTTCTTGGGTGTGCACCAGAATCACCCCCAACCAAAGCAAAAAGTTCTTTTGGGTTCCATTTACATAAAAAGAAGATGATAAAAGCTCTGATTGGACTTATTACAAATTGGTGTTTTTGGGGTTAGAATACACATTCACCCCAAAATTGGAGAGCGACATGTTTATCAGCCCAAAACAAGCATAGGTGTTTTGCTTCCCTCTCAATAGAAAAAGGACGATTAAGCTTTGATTGGACTTATATCAATTTGCATGGTGATTTTTGGGTGTGCACCAGAATCACCCCAAAGCAAAAAGGTATTTTGTGTTCCTTCTACAAAAAAAAGATGAAAAAGCTCTGATTGGGCTTATTTCAAATTGGTGTTTTTGGGTGTTTTAGAATGCACACTCACCCAAAAAGCTCAGTTACATGTTTGTAATCAGCCCAAATCAAGCATAGGTGTTTTGCTTCCATCTCAATAGAAAGGGACGAATGAGCTTGGATTGTTCTTTCGTGTTCATTGCCCGACAAATAGCAAAGCGAAGTGTAATAAGCCTAAACAAAGCCAAACAGGTTCTTTTGGGTTCCAGCTACATAGAAGAGAGAATCTTGGATTTCGCTTATTTCGTGTTCTTTGGTGCTAATGCACATTGACGCAGAAATCGCAAAGTGTATGGAATGAGACCAAAATAACACAACACCGTCTTTTCGTTCCATATACGTTGAAAGACGACAAATAAGCTTTGATTGGGCTTATTTCAATTCGCATGGTGTTTCTTGGGTGTGCACCAGAATCACCCCCAACCAAAGCAAAAAGTTCTTTTGGGTTCCATTTACATAAAAAGAAGATGATAAAAGCTCTGATTGGACTTATTACAAATTGGTGTTTTTGGGGTTAGAATACACATTCACCCCAAAATTGGAGAGCGACATGTTTATCAGCCCAAAACAAGCATAGGTGTTTTGCTTCCATCTCAATAGAAAAAGGACGATTAAGCTTTGATTGGACTTATATCAATTTGCATGGTGATTTTTGGGTGTGCACCAGAATCACCCCAAAGCAAAAAGGTATTTTGTGTTCCTTCTACAAAAAAAAGATGAAAAAGCTCTGATTGGGCTTATTTCAAATTGGTGTTTTTGGGTGTTTTAGAATGCACACTCACCCAAAAAGCTCAGTTACATGTTTGTAATCAGCCCAAATCAAGCATAGGTGTTTTGCTTCCATCTCAATAGAAAGGGACGAATGAGCTTGGATTGTTCTTTCGTGTTCATTGCCCGACAAATAGCAAAGCGAAGTGTAATAAGCCTAAACAAAGCCAAACAGGTTCTTTTGGGTTCCAGCTACATAGAAGAGAGAATCTTGGATTTCGCTTATTTCGTGTTCTTTGGTGCTAATGCACATTGACGCAGAAATCGCAAAGTGTATGGAATGAGACCAAAATAACACAACACCGTCTTTTCGTTCCATATACGTTGAAAGACGACAAATAAGCTTTGATTGGGCTTATTTCAATTCGCATGGTGTTTCTTGGGTGTGCACCAGAATCACCCCCAACCAAAGCAAAAAGTTCTTTTGGGTTCCATTTACATAAAAAGAAGATGATAAAAGCTCTGATTGGACTTATTACAAATTGGTGTTTTGGGGGTTAGAATACACATTCACCCCAAAATTGGAGAGCGACATGTTCATCAGCCCAAAACAAGCATAGGTGTTTTGCTTCCATCTCAATAGAAAAAGGACGATTAAGCTTTGATTGGACTTATATCAATTTGCATGGTGATTTTTGGGTGTGCACCAGAATCACCCCAAAGCAAAAAGGTATTTTGTGTTCCTTCTACAAAAAAAAAGATGAAAAAGCTCTGATTGGGCTTATTTCAAATTGGTGTTTTTGGGTGTTTTAGAATGCACACTCACCCAAAAAGCTCAGTTACATGTTTGTAATCAGCCCAAATCAAGCATAGGTGTTTTGCTTCCATCTCAATAGAAAGGGACGAATGAGCTTGGATTGTTCTTTCGTGTTCATTGCCCGACAAATAGCAAAGCGAAGTGTAATAAGCCTAAACAAAGCCAAACAGGTTCTTTTGGGTTCCAGCTACATAGAAGAGAGAATCTTGGATTTCGCTTATTTCGTGTTCTTTGGTGCTAATGCACATTGACGCAGAAATCGCAAAGTGTATGGAATGAGACCAAAATAACACAACACCGTCTTTTCGTTCCATATACGTTGAAAGACGACAAATAAGCTTTGATTGGGCTTATTTCAATTCGCATGGTGTTTCTTGGGTGTGCACCAGAATCACCCCCAACCAAAGCAAAAAGTTCTTTTGGGTTCCATTTACATAAAAAGAAGATGATAAAAGCTCTGATTGGACTTATTACAAATTGGTGTTTTTGGGGTTAGAATACACATTCACCCCAAAATTGGAGAGCGACATGTTTATCAGCCCAAAACAAGCATAGGTGTTTTGCTTCCATCTCAATAGAAAAAGGACGATTAAGCTTTGATTGGACTTATATCAATTTGCATGGTGATTTTTGGGTGTGCACCAGAATCACCCCAAAGCAAAAAGGTATTTTGTGTTCCTTCTACAAAAAAAAGATGAAAAAGCTCTGATTGGGCTTATTTCAAATTGGTGTTTTTGGGTGTTTTAGAATGCACACTCACCCAAAAAGCTCAGTTACATGTTTGTAATCAGCCCAAATCAAGCATAGGTGTTTTGCTTCCATCTCAATAGAAAGGGACGAATGAGCTTGGATTGTTCTTTCGTGTTCATTGCCCGACAAATAGCAAAGCGAAGTGTAATAAGCCTAAACAAAGCCAAACAGGTTCTTTTGGGTTCCAGCTACATAGAAGAGAGAATCTTGGATTTCGCTTATTTCGTGTTCTTTGGTGCTAATGCACATTGACGCAGAAATCGCAAAGTGTATGGAATGAGACCAAAATAACACAACACCGTCTTTTCGTTCCATATACGTTGAAAGACGACAAATAAGCTTTGATTGGGCTTATTTCAATTCGCATGGTGTTTCTTGGGTGTGCACCAGAATCACCCCCAACCAAAGCAAAAAGTTCTTTTGGGTTCCATTTACATAAAAAGAAGATGATAAAAGCTCTGATTGGACTTATTACAAATTGGTGTTTTTGGGGTTAGAATACACATTCACCCCAAAATTGGAGAGCGACATGTTCATCAGCCCAAAACAACCATAGGTGTTTTGCTTCCATCTCAATAGAAAAAGGACGATTAAGCTTTGATTGGACTTATATCAATTTGCATGGTGACTTTTGGGTGTGCACCAGAATCACCCCAAAGCAAAAAGGTATTTTGTGTTCCTTCTACAAAAAAAAGATGAAAAAGCTCTGATTGGGCTTATTTCAAATTGGTGTTTTTGGGTGTTTTAGAATGCACACTCACCCAAAAAGCTCAGTTACATGTTTGTAATCAGCCCAAATCAAGCATAGGTGTTTTGCTTCCATCTCAATAGAAAGGGACGAATGAGCTTGGATTGTTCTTTCGTGTTCATTGCCCGACATATAGCAAAGCGAAGTGTAATAAGCCTAAACAAAGCCAAACAGGTTCTTTTGGGTTCCAGCTACATAGAAGAGAGAATCTTGGATTTCGCTTATTTCGTGTTCTTTGGTGCTAATGCACATTGACGCAGAAATCGCAAAGTGTATGGAATGAGACCAAAATAACACAACACCGTCTTTTCGTTCCATATACGTTGAAAGACGACAAATAAGCTTTGATTGGGCTTATTTCAATTCGCATGGTGTTTCTTGGGTGTGCACCAGAATCACCCCCAACCAAAGCAAAAAGTTCTTTTGGGTTCCATTTACATAAAAAGAAGATGATAAAAGCTCTGATTGGACTTATTACAAATTGGTGTTTTTGGGGTTAGAATACACATTCACCCCAAAATTGGAGAGCGACATGTTCATCAGCCCAAAACAAGCATAGGTGTTTTGCTTCCATCTCAATAGAAAAAGGACGATTAAGCTTTGATTGGACTTATATCAATTTGCATGGTGATTTTTGGGTGTGCACCAGAATCACCCCAAAGCAAAAAGGTATTTTGTGTTCCTTCTACAAAAAAAAGATGAAAAAGCTCTGATTGGGCTTATTTCAAATTGGTGTTTTTGGGTGTTTTAGAATACACACTCACCCAAAAAGCTCAGTTACATGTTTGTAATCAGCCCAAATCAAGCATAGGTGTTTTGCTTCCATCTCAATAGAAAGGGACGAATGAGCTTGGATTGTTCTTTCGTGTTCATTGCCCGACAAATAGCAAAGCGAAGTGTAATAAGCCTAAACAAAGCCAAACAGGTTCTTTTGGGTTCCAGCTACATAGAAGAGAGAATCTTGGATTTCGCTTATTTCGTGTTCTTTGGTGCTAATGCACATTGACGCAGAAATCGCAAAGTGTATGGAATGAGACCAAAATAACACAACACCGTCTTTTCGTTCCATATACGTTGAAAGACGACAAATAAGCTTTGATTGGGCTTATTTCAATTCGCATGGTGTTTCTTGGGTGTGCACCAGAATCACCCCCAACCAAAGCAAAAAGTTCTTTTGGGTTCCATTTACATAAAAAGAAGATGATAAAAGCTCTGATTGGACTTATTACAAATTGGTGTTTTGGGGGTTAGAATACACATTCACCCCAAAATTGGAGAGCGACATGTTTATCAGCCCAAAACAAGCATAGGTGTTTTGCTTCCATCTCAATAGAAAAAGGACGATTAAGCTTTGATTGGACTTATATCAATTTGCATGGTGATTTTTGGGTGTGCACCAGAATCACCCCAAAGCAAAAAGGTATTTTGTGTTCCTTCTACAAAAAAAAGATGAAAAAGCTCTGATTGGGCTTATTTCAAATTGGTGTTTTTGGGTGTTTTAGAATGCACACTCACCCAAAAAGCTCAGTTACATGTTTGTAATCAGCCCAAATCAAGCATAGGTGTTTTGCTTCCATCTCAATAGAAAGGGACGAATGAGCTTGGATTGTTCTTTCGTGTTCATTGCCCGACAAATAGCAAAGCGAAGTGTAATAAGCCTAAACAAAGCCAAACAGGTTCTTTTGGGTTCCAGCTACATAGAAGAGAGAATCTTGGATTTCGCTTATTTCGTGTTCTTTGGTGCTAATGCACATTGACGCAGAAATCGCAAAGTGTATGGAATGAGACCAAAATAACACAACACCGTCTTTTCGTTCCATATACGTTGAAAGACGACAAATAAGCTTTGATTGGGCTTATTTCAATTCGCATGGTGTTTCTTGGGTGTGCACCAGAATCACCCCCAACCAAAGCAAAAAGTTCTTTTGGGTTCCATTTACATAAAAAGAAGATGATAAAAGCTCTGATTGGACTTATTACAAATTGGTGTTTTTGGGGTTAGAATACACATTCACCCCAAAATTGGAGAGCGACATGTTTATCAGCCCAAAACAAGCATAGGTGTTTTGCTTCCCTCTCAATAGAAAAAGGACGATTAAGCTTTGATTGGACTTATATCAATTTGCATGGTGATTTTTGGGTGTGCACCAGAATCACCCCAAAGCAAAAAGGTATTTTGTGTTCCTTCTACAAAAAAAAGATGAAAAAGCTCTGATTGGGCTTATTTCAAATTGGTGTTTTTGGGTGTTTTAGAATGCACACTCACCCTAAAAGCTCAGTTACATGTTTGTAATCAGCCCAAATCAAGCATAGGTGTTTTGCTTCCATCTCAATAGAAAGGGACGAATGAGCTTGGATTGTTCTTTCGTGTTCATTGCCCGACAAATAGCAAAGCGAAGTGTAATAAGCCTAAACAAAGCCAAACAGGTTCTTTTGGGTTCCAGCTACATAGAAGAGAGAATCTTGGATTTCGCTTATTTCGTGTTCTTTGGTGCTAATGCACATTGACGCAGAAATCGCAAAGTGTATGGAATGAGACCAAAATAACACAACACCGTCTTTTCGTTCCATATACGTTGAAAGACGACAAATAAGCTTTGATTGGGCTTATTTCAATTCGCATGGTGTTTCTTGGGTGTGCACCAGAATCACCCCCAACCAAAGCAAAAAGTTCTTTTGGGTTCCATTTACATAAAAAGAAGATGATAAAAGCTCTGATTGGACTTATTACAAATTGGTGTTTTTGGGGTTAGAATACACATTCACCCCAAAATTGGAGAGCGACATGTTTATCAGCCCAAAACAAGCATAGGTGTTTTGCTTCCCTCTCAATAGAAAAAGGACGATTAAGCTTTGATTGGACTTATATCAATTTGCATGGTGATTTTTGGGTGTGCACCAGAATCACCCCAAAGCAAAAAGGTATTTTGTGTTCCTTCTACAAAAAAAAGATGAAAAAGCTCTGATTGGGCTTATTTCAAATTGGTGTTTTTGGGTGTTTTAGAATGCACACTCACCCAAAAAGCTCAGTTACATGTTTGTAATCAGCCCAAATCAAGCATAGGTGTTTTGCTTCCATCTCAATAGAAAGGGACGAATGAGCTTGGATTGTTCTTTCGTGTTCATTGCCCGACAAATAGCAAAGCGAAGTGTAATAAGCCTAAACAAAGCCAAACAGGTTCTTTTGGGTTCCAGCTACATAGAAGAGAGAATCTTGGATTTCGCTTATTTCGTGTTCTTTGGTGCTAATGCACATTGACGCAGAAATCGCAAAGTGTATGGAATGAGACCAAAATAACACAACACCGTCTTTTCGTTCCATATACGTTGAAAGACGACAAATAAGATTTGATTGGGCTTATTTCAATTCGCATGGTGTTTCTTGGGTGTGCACCAGAATCACCCCCAACCAAAGCAAAAAGTTCTTTTGGGTTCCATTTACATAAAAAGAAGATGATAAAAGCTCTGACTGGACTTATTACAAATTGGTGTTTTTGGGGTTAGAATACACATTCACCCCAAAATTGGAGAGCGACATGTTTATCAGCCCAAAACAAGCATAGGTGTTTTGCTTCCATCTCAATAGAAAAAGGACGATTAAGCTTTGATTGGACTTATATCAATTTGCATGGTGATTTTTGGGTGTGCACCAGAATCACCCCAAAGCAAAAAGGTATTTTGTGTTCCTTCTACAAAAAAAAGATGAAAAAGCTCTGATTGGGCTTATTTCAAATTGGTGTTTTTGGGTGTTTTAGAATGCACACTCACCCAAAAAGCTCAGTTACATGTTTGTAATCAGCCCAAATCAAGCATAGGTGTTTTGCTTCCATCTCAATAGAAAGGGACGAATGAGCTTGGATTGTTCTTTCGTGTTCATTGCCCGACAAATAGCAAAGCGAAGTGTAATAAGCCTAAACAAAGCCAAACAGGTTCTTTTGGGTTCCAGCTACATAGAAGAGAGAATCTTGGATTTCGCTTATTTCGTGTTCTTTGGTGCTAATGCACATTGACGCAGAAATCGCAAAGTGTATGGAATGAGACCAAAATAACACAACACCGTCTTTTCGTTCCATATACGTTGAAAGACGACAAATAAGCTTTGATTGGGCTTATTTCAATTCGCATGGTGTTTCTTGGGTGTGCACCAGAATCACCCCCAACCAAAGCAAAAAGTTCTTTTGGGTTCCATTTACATAAAAAGAAGATGATAAAAGCTCTGATTGGACTTATTACAAATTGGTGTTTTTGGGGTTAGAATACACATTCACCCCAAAATTGGAGAGCGACATGTTTATCAGCCCAAAACAAGCATAGGTGTTTTGCTTCCCTCTCAATAGAAAAAGGACGATTAAGCTTTGATTGGACTTATATCAATTTGCATGGTGATTTTTGGGTGTGCACCAGAATCACCCCAAAGCAAAAAGGTATTTTGTGTTCCTTCTACAAAAAAAAGATGAAAAAGCTCTGATTGGGCTTATTTCAAATTGGTGTTTTTGGGTGTTTTAGAATGCACACTCACCCAAAAAGCTCAGTTACATGTTTGTAATCAGCCCAAATCAAGCATAGGTGTTTTGCTTCCATCTCAATAGAAAGGGACGAATGAGCTTGGATTGTTCTTTCGTGTTCATTGCCCGACAAATAGCAAAGCGAAGTGTAATAAGCCTAAACAAAGCCAAACAGGTTCTTTTGGGTTCCAGCTACATAGAAGAGAGAATCTTGGATTTCGCTTATTTCGTGTTCTTTGGTGCTAATGCACATTGACGCAGAAATCGCAAAGTGTATGGAATGAGACCAAAATAACACAACACCGTCTTTTCGTTCCATATACGTTGAAAGACGACAAATAAGCTTTGATTGGGCTTATTTCAATTCGCATGGTGTTTCTTGGGTGTGCACCAGAATCACCCCCAACCAAAGCAAAAAGTTCTTTTGGGTTCCATTTACATAAAAAGAAGATGATAAAAGCTCTGACTGGACTTATTACAAATTGGTGTTTTGGGGGTTAGAATACACATTCACCCCAAAATTGGAGAGCGACATGTTTATCAGCCCAAAACAAGCATAGGTGTTTTGCTTCCATCTCAATAGAAAAAGGACGATTAAGCTTTGATTGGACTTATATCAATTTGCATGGTGATTTTTGGGTGTGCACCAGAATCACCCCAAAGCAAAAAGGTATTTTGTGTTCCTTCTACAAAAAAAAGATGAAAAAGCTCTGATTGGGCTTATTTCAAATTGGTGTTTTTGGGTGTTTTAGAATGCACACTCACCCAAAAAGCTCAGTTACATGTTTGTAATCAGCCCAAATCAAGCATAGGTGTTTTGCTTCCATCTCAATAGAAAGGGACGAATGAGCTTGGATTGTTCTTTCGTGTTCATTGCCCGACAAATAGCAAAGCGAAGTGTAATAAGCCTAAACAAAGCCAAACAGGTTCTTTTGGGTTCCAGCTACATAGAAGAGAGAATCTTGGATTTCGCTTATTTCGTGTTCTTTGGTGCTAATGCACATTGACGCAGAAATCGCAAAGTGTATGGAATGAGACCAAAATAACACAACACCGTCTTTTCGTTCCATATACGTTGAAAGACGACAAATAAGCTTTGATTGGGCTTATTTCAATTCGCATGGTGTTTCTTGGGTGTGCACCAGAATCACCCCCAACCAAAGCAAAAAGTTCTTTTGGGTTCCATTTACATAAAAAGAAGATGATAAAAGCTCTGATTGGACTTATTACAAATTGGTGTTTTGGGGGTTAGAATACACATTCACCCCAAAATTGGAGAGCGACATGTTTATCAGCCCAAAACAAGCATAGGTGTTTTGCTTCCATCTCAATAGAAAAAGGACGATTAAGCTTTGATTGGACTTATATCAATTTGCATGGTGATTTTTGGGTGTGCACCAGAATCACCCCAAAGCAAAAAGGTATTTTGTGTTCCTTCTACAAAAAAAAAGATGAAAAAGCTCTGATTGGGCTTATTTCAAATTGGTGTTTTTGGGTGTTTTAGAATGCACACTCACCCAAAAAGCTCAGTTACATGTTTGTAATCAGCCCAAATCAAGCATAGGTGTTTTGCTTCCATCTCAATAGAAAGGGACGAATGAGCTTGGATTGTTCTTTCGTGTTCATTGCCCGACAAATAGCAAAGCGAAGTGTAATAAGCCTAAACAAAGCCAAACAGGTTCTTTTGGGTTCCAGCTACATAGAAGAGAGAATCTTGGATTTCGCTTATTTCGTGTTCTTTGGTGCTAATGCACATTGACGCAGAAATCGCAAAGTGTATGGAATGAGACCAAAATAACACAACACCGTCTTTTCGTTCCATATACGTTGAAAGACGACAAATAAGCTTTGATTGGGCTTATTTCAATTCGCATGGTGTTTCTTGGGTGTGCACCAGAATCACCCCCAACCAAAGCAAAAAGTTCTTTTGGGTTCCATTTACATAAAAAGAAGATGATAAAAGCTCTGATTGGACTTATTACAAATTGGTGTTTTGGGGGTTAGAATACACATTCACCCCAAAATTGGAGAGCGACATGTTCATCAGCCCAAAACAAGCATAGGTGTTTTGCTTCCATCTCAATAGAAAAAGGACGATTAAGCTTTGATTGGACTTATATCAATTTGCATGGTGATTTTTGGGTGTGCACCAGAATCACCCCAAAGCAAAAAGGTATTTTGTGTTCCTTCTACAAAAAAAAGATGAAAAAGCTCTGATTGGGCTTATTTCAAATTGGTGTTTTTGGGTGTTTTAGAATGCACACTCACCCAAAAAGCTCAGTTACATGTTTGTAATCAGCCCAAATCAAGCATAGGTGTTTTGCTTCCATCTCAATAGAAAGGGACGAATGAGCTTGGATTGTTCTTTCGTGTTCATTGCCCGACAAATAGCAAAGCGAAGTGTAATAAGCCTAAACAAAGCCAAACAGGTTCTTTTGGGTTCCAGCTACATAGAAGAGAGAATCTTGGATTTCGCTTATTTCGTGTTCTTTGGTGCTAATGCACATTGACGCAGAAATCGCAAAGTGTATGGAATGAGACCAAAATAACACAACACCGTCTTTTCGTTCCATATACGTTGAAAGACGACAAATAAGCTTTGATTGGGCTTATTTCAATTCGCATGGTGTTTCTTGGGTGTGCACCAGAATCACCCCCAACCAAAGCAAAAAGTTCTTTTGGGTTCCATTTACATAAAAAGAAGATGATAAAAGCTCTGATTGGACTTATTACAAATTGGTGTTTTGGGGGTTAGAATACACATTCACCCCAAAATTGGAGAGCGACATGTTTATCAGCCCAAAACAAGCATAGGTGTTTTGCTTCCATCTCAATAGAAAAAGGACGATTAAGCTTTGATTGGACTTATATCAATTTGCATGGTGATTTTTGGGTGTGCACCAGAATCACCCCAAAGCAAAAAGGTATTTTGTGTTCCTTCTACAAAAAAAAGATGAAAAAGCTCTGATTGGGCTTATTTCAAATTGGTGTTTTTGGGTGTTTTAGAATGCACACTCACCCAAAAAGCTCAGTTACATGTTTGTAATCAGCCCAAATCAAGCATAGGTGTTTTGCTTCCATCTCAATAGAAAGGGACGAATGAGCTTGGATTGTTCTTTCGTGTTCATTGCCCGACAAATAGCAAAGCGAAGTGTAATAAGCCTAAACAAAGCCAAACAGGTTCTTTTGGGTTCCAGCTACATAGAAGAGAGAATCTTGGATTTCGCTTATTTCGTGTTCTTTGGTGCTAATGCACATTGACGCAGAAATCGCAAAGTGTATGGAATGAGACCAAAATAACACAACACCGTCTTTTCGTTCCATATACGTTGAAAGACGACAAATAAGCTTTGATTGGGCTTATTTCAATTCGCATGGTGTTTCTTGGGTGTGCACCAGAATCACCCCCAACCAAAGCAAAAAGTTCTTTTGGGTTCCATTTACATAAAAAGAAGATGATAAAAGCTCTGATTGGACTTATTACAAATTGGTGTTTTTGGGGTTAGAATACACATTCACCCCAAAATTGGAGAGCGACATGTTCATCAGCCCAAAACAACCATAGGTGTTTTGCTTCCATCTCAATAGAAAAAGGACGATTAAGCTTTGATTGGACTTATATCAATTTGCATGGTGACTTTTGGGTGTGCACCAGAATCACCCCAAAGCAAAAAGGTATTTTGTGTTCCTTCTACAAAAAAAAGATGAAAAAGCTCTGATTGGGCTTATTTCAAATTGGTGTTTTTGGGTGTTTTAGAATGCACACTCACCCAAAAAGCTCAGTTACATGTTTGTAATCAGCCCAAATCAAGCATAGGTGTTTTGCTTCCATCTCAATAGAAAGGGACGAATGAGCTTGGATTGTTCTTTCGTGTTCATTGCCCGACATATAGCAAAGCGAAGTGTAATAAGCCTAAACAAAGCCAAACAGGTTCTTTTGGGTTCCAGCTACATAGAAGAGAGAATCTTGGATTTCGCTTATTTCGTGTTCTTTGGTGCTAATGCACATTGACGCAGAAATCGCAAAGTGTATGGAATGAGACCAAAATAACACAACACCGTCTTTTCGTTCCATATACGTTGAAAGACGACAAATAAGCTTTGATTGGGCTTATTTCAATTCGCATGGTGTTTCTTGGGTGTGCACCAGAATCACCCCCAACCAAAGCAAAAAGTTCTTTTGGGTTCCATTTACATAAAAAGAAGATGATAAAAGCTCTGATTGGACTTATTACAAATTGGTGTTTTTGGGGTTAGAATACACATTCACCCCAAAATTGGAGAGCGACATGTTCATCAGCCCAAAACAAGCATAGGTGTTTTGCTTCCATCTCAATAGAAAAAGGACGATTAAGCTTTGATTGGACTTATATCAATTTGCATGGTGATTTTTGGGTGTGCACCAGAATCACCCCAAAGCAAAAAGGTATTTTGTGTTCCTTCTACAAAAAAAAGATGAAAAAGCTCTGATTGGGCTTATTTCAAATTGGTGTTTTTGGGTGTTTTAGAATACACACTCACCCAAAAAGCTCAGTTACATGTTTGTAATCAGCCCAAATCAAGCATAGGTGTTTTGCTTCCATCTCAATAGAAAGGGACGAATGAGCTTGGATTGTTCTTTCGTGTTCATTGCCCGACAAATAGCAAAGCGAAGTGTAATAAGCCTAAACAAAGCCAAACAGGTTCTTTTGGGTTCCAGCTACATAGAAGAGAGAATCTTGGATTTCGCTTATTTCGTGTTCTTTGGTGCTAATGCACATTGACGCAGAAATCGCAAAGTGTATGGAATGAGACCAAAATAACACAACACCGTCTTTTCGTTCCATATACGTTGAAAGACGACAAATAAGCTTTGATTGGGCTTATTTCAATTCGCATGGTGTTTCTTGGGTGTGCACCAGAATCACCCCCAACCAAAGCAAAAAGTTCTTTTGGGTTCCATTTACATAAAAAGAAGATGATAAAAGCTCTGATTGGACTTATTACAAATTGGTGTTTTGGGGGTTAGAATACACATTCACCCCAAAATTGGAGAGCGACATGTTTATCAGCCCAAAACAAGCATAGGTGTTTTGCTTCCATCTCAATAGAAAAAGGACGATTAAGCTTTGATGGGACTTATATCAATTTGCATGGTGATTTTTGGGTGTGCACCAGAATCACCCCAAAGCAAAAAGGTATTTTGTGTTCCTTCTACAAAAAAAAGATGAAAAAGCTCTGATTGGGCTTATTTCAAATTGGTGTTTTTGGGTGTTTTAGAATGCACACTCACCCAAAAAGCTCAGTTACATGTTTGTAATCAGCCCAAATCAAGCATAGGTGTTTTGCTTCCATCTCAATAGAAAGGGACGAATGAGCTTGGATTGTTCTTTCGTGTTCATTGCCCGACAAATAGCAAAGCGAAGTGTAATAAGCCTAAACAAAGCCAAACAGGTTCTTTTGGGTTCCAGCTACATAGAAGAGAGAATCTTGGATTTCGCTTATTTCGTGTTCTTTGGTGCTAATGCACATTGACGCAGAAATCGCAAAGTGTATGGAATGAGACCAAAATAACACAACACCGTCTTTTCGTTCCATATACGTTGAAAGACGACAAATAAGCTTTGATTGGGCTTATTTCAATTCGCATGGTGTTTCTTGGGTGTGCACCAGAATCACCCCCAACCAAAGCAAAAAGTTCTTTTGGGTTCCATTTACATAAAAAGAAGATGATAAAAGCTCTGATTGGACTTATTACAAATTGGTGTTTTTGGGGTTAGAATACACATTCACCCCAAAATTGGAGAGCGACATGTTCATCAGCCCAAAACAACCATAGGTGTTTTGCTTCCATCTCAATAGAAAAAGGACGATTAAGCTTTGATTGGACTTATATCAATTTGCATGGTGACTTTTGGGTGTGCACCAGAATCACCCCAAAGCAAAAAGGTATTTTGTGTTCCTTCTACAAAAAAAAGATGAAAAAGCTCTGATTGGGCTTATTTCAAATTGGTGTTTTTGGGTGTTTTAGAATGCACACTCACCCAAAAAGCTCAGTTACATGTTTGTAATCAGCCCAAATCAAGCATAGGTGTTTTGCTTCCATCTCAATAGAAAGGGACGAATGAGCTTGGATTGTTCTTTCGTGTTCATTGCCCGACATATAGCAAAGCGAAGTGTAATAAGCCTAAACAAAGCCAAACAGGTTCTTTTGGGTTCCAGCTACATAGAAGAGAGAATCTTGGATTTCGCTTATTTCGTGTTCTTTGGTGCTAATGCACATTGACGCAGAAATCGCAAAGTGTATGGAATGAGACCAAAATAACACAACACCGTCTTTTCGTTCCATATACGTTGAAAGACGACAAATAAGCTTTGATTGGGCTTATTTCAATTCGCATGGTGTTTCTTGGGTGTGCACCAGAATCACCCCCAACCAAAGCAAAAAGTTCTTTTGGGTTCCATTTACATAAAAAGAAGATGATAAAAGCTCTGATTGGACTTATTACAAATTGGTGTTTTTGGGGTTAGAATACACATTCACCCCAAAATTGGAGAGCGACATGTTCATCAGCCCAAAACAAGCATAGGTGTTTTGCTTCCATCTCAATAGAAAAAGGACGATTAAGCTTTGATTGGACTTATATCAATTTGCATGGTGATTTTTGGGTGTGCACCAGAATCACCCCAAAGCAAAAAGGTATTTTGTGTTCCTTCTACAAAAAAAAGATGAAAAAGCTCTGATTGGGCTTATTTCAAATTGGTGTTTTTGGGTGTTTTAGAATACACACTCACCCAAAAAGCTCAGTTACATGTTTGTAATCAGCCCAAATCAAGCATAGGTGTTTTGCTTCCATCTCAATAGAAAGGGACGAATGAGCTTGGATTGTTCTTTCGTGTTCATTGCCCGACAAATAGCAAAGCGAAGTGTAATAAGCCTAAACAAAGCCAAACAGGTTCTTTTGGGTTCCAGCTACATAGAAGAGAGAATCTTGGATTTCGCTTATTTCGTGTTCTTTGGTGCTAATGCACATTGACGCAGAAATCGCAAAGTGTATGGAATGAGACCAAAATAACACAACACCGTCTTTTCGTTCCATATACGTTGAAAGACGACAAATAAGCTTTGATTGGGCTTATTTCAATTCGCATGGTGTTTCTTGGGTGTGCACCAGAATCACCCCCAACCAAAGCAAAAAGTTCTTTTGGGTTCCATTTACATAAAAAGAAGATGATAAAAGCTCTGATTGGACTTATTACAAATTGGTGTTTTGGGGGTTAGAATACACATTCACCCCAAAATTGGAGAGCGACATGTTTATCAGCCCAAAACAAGCATAGGTGTTTTGCTTCCATCTCAATAGAAAAAGGACGATTAAGCTTTGATTGGACTTATATCAATTTGCATGGTGATTTTTGGGTGTGCACCAGAATCACCCCAAAGCAAAAAGGTATTTTGTGTTCCTTCTACAAAAAAAAGATGAAAAAGCTCTGATTGGGCTTATTTCAAATTGGTGTTTTTGGGTGTTTTAGAATGCACACTCACCCAAAAAGCTCAGTTACATGTTTGTAATCAGCCCAAATCAAGCATAGGTGTTTTGCTTCCATCTCAATAGAAAGGGACGAATGAGCTTGGATTGTTCTTTCGTGTTCATTGCCCGACAAATAGCAAAGCGAAGTGTAATAAGCCTAAACAAAGCCAAACAGGTTCTTTTGGGTTCCAGCTACATAGAAGAGAGAATCTTGGATTTCGCTTATTTCGTGTTCTTTGGTGCTAATGCACATTGACGCAGAAATCGCAAAGTGTATGGAATGAGACCAAAATAACACAACACCGTCTTTTCGTTCCATATACGTTGAAAGACGACAAATAAGCTTTGATTGGGCTTATTTCAATTCGCATGGTGTTTCTTGGGTGTGCACCAGAATCACCCCCAACCAAAGCAAAAAGTTCTTTTGGGTTCCATTTACATAAAAAGAAGATGATAAAAGCTCTGATTGGACTTATTACAAATTGGTGTTTTGGGGGTTAGAATACACATTCACCCCAAAATTGGAGAGCGACATGTTTATCAGCCCAAAACAAGCATAGGTGTTTTGCTTCCATCTCAATAGAAAAAGGACGATTAAGCTTTGATGGGACTTATATCAATTTGCATGGTGATTTTTGGGTGTGCACCAGAATCACCCCAAAGCAAAAAGGTATTTTGTGTTCCTTCTACAAAAAAAAGATGAAAAAGCTCTGATTGGGCTTATTTCAAATTGGTGTTTTTGGGTGTTTTAGAATGCACACTCACCCAAAAAGCTCAGTTACATGTTTGTAATCAGCCCAAATCAAGCATAGGTGTTTTGCTTCCATCTCAATAGAAAGGGACGAATGAGCTTGGATTGTTCTTTCGTGTTCATTGCCCGACATATAGCAAAGCGAAGTGTAATAAGCCTAAACAAAGCCAAACAGGTTCTTTTGGGTTCCAGCTACATAGAAGAGAGAATCTTGGATTTCGCTTATTTCGTGTTCTTTGGTGCTAATGCACATTGACGCAGAAATCGCAAAGTGTATGGAATGAGACCAAAATAACACAACACCGTCTTTTCGTTCCATATACGTTGAAAGACGACAAATAAGCTTTGATTGGGCTTATTTCAATTCGCATGGTGTTTCTTGGGTGTGCACCAGAATCACCCCCAACCAAAGCAAAAAGTTCTTTTGGGTTCCATTTACATAAAAAGAAGATGATAAAAGCTCTGATTGGACTTATTACAAATTGGTGTTTTTGGGGTTAGAATACACATTCACCCCAAAATTGGAGAGCGACATGTTCATCAGCCCAAAACAAGCATAGGTGTTTTGCTTCCATCTCAATAGAAAAAGGACGATTAAGCTTTGATTGGACTTATATCAATTTGCATGGTGATTTTTGGGTGTGCACCAGAATCACCCCAAAGCAAAAAGGTATTTTGTGTTCCTTCTACAAAAAAAAGATGAAAAAGCTCTGATTGGGCTTATTTCAAATTGGTGTTTTTGGGTGTTTTAGAATACACACTCACCCAAAAAGCTCAGTTACATGTTTGTAATCAGCCCAAATCAAGCATAGGTGTTTTGCTTCCATCTCAATAGAAAGGGACGAATGAGCTTGGATTGTTCTTTCGTGTTCATTGCCCGACAAATAGCAAAGCGAAGTGTAATAAGCCTAAACAAAGCCAAACAGGTTCTTTTGGGTTCCAGCTACATAGAAGAGAGAATCTTGGATTTCGCTTATTTCGTGTTCTTTGGTGCTAATGCACATTGACGCAGAAATCGCAAAGTGTATGGAATGAGACCAAAATAACACAACACCGTCTTTTCGTTCCATATACGTTGAAAGACGACAAATAAGCTTTGATTGGGCTTATTTCAATTCGCATGGTGTTTCTTGGGTGTGCACCAGAATCACCCCCAACCAAAGCAAAAAGTTCTTTTGGGTTCCATTTACATAAAAAGAAGATGATAAAAGCTCTGATTGGACTTATTACAAATTGGTGTTTTTGGGGTTAGAATACACATTCACCCCAAAATTGGAGAGCGACATGTTTATCAGCCCAAAACAAGCATAGGTGTTTTGCTTCCATCTCAATAGAAAAAGGACGATTAAGCTTTGATTGGACTTATATCAATTTGCATGGTGATTTTTGGGTGTGCACCAGAATCACCCCAAAGCAAAAAGGTATTTTGTGTTCCTTCTACAAAAAAAAGATGAAAAAGCTCTGATTGGGCTTATTTCAAATTGGTGTTTTTGGGTGTTTTAGAATGCACACTCACCCAAAAAGCTCAGTTACATGTTTGTAATCAGCCCAAATCAAGCATAGGTGTTTTGCTTCCATCTCAATAGAAAGGGACGAATGAGCTTGGATTGTTCTTTCGTGTTCATTGCCCGACAAATAGCAAAGCGAAGTGTAATAAGCCTAAACAAAGCCAAACAGGTTCTTTTGGGTTCCAGCTACATAGAAGAGAGAATCTTGGATTTCGCTTATTTCGTGTTCTTTGGTGCTAATGCACATTGACGCAGAAATCGCAAAGTGTATGGAATGAGACCAAAATAACACAACACCGTCTTTTCGTTCCATATACGTTGAAAGACGACAAATAAGCTTTGATTGGGCTTATTTCAATTCGCATGGTGTTTCTTGGGTGTGCACCAGAATCACCCCCAACCAAAGCAAAAAGTTCTTTTGGGTTCCATTTACATAAAAAGAAGATGATAAAAGCTCTGATTGGACTTATTACAAATTGGTGTTTTTGGGGTTAGAATACACATTCACCCCAAAATTGGAGAGCGACATGTTTATCAGCCCAAAACAAGCATAGGTGTTTTGCTTCCATCTCAATAGAAAAAGGACGATTAAGCTTTGATTGGACTTATATCAATTTGCATGGTGAATTTTGGGTGTGCACCAGAATCACCCCAAAGCAAAAAGGTATTTTGTGTTCCTTCTACAAAAAAAAGATGAAAAAGCTCTGATTGGGCTTATTTCAAATTGGTGTTTTTGGGTGTTTTAGAATGCACACTCACCCAAAAAGCTCAGTTACATGTTTGTAATCAGCCCAAATCAAGCATAGGTGTTTTGCTTCCATCTCAATAGAAAGGGACGAATGAGCTTGGATTGTTCTTTCGTGTTCATTGCCCGACAAATAGCAAAGCGAAGTGTAATAAGCCTAAACAAAGCCAAACAGGTTCTTTTGGGTTCCAGCTACATAGAAGAGAGAATCTTGGATTTCGCTTATTTCGTGTTCTTTGGTGCTAATGCACATTGACGCAGAAATCGCAAAGTGTATGGAATGAGACCAAAATAACACAACACCGTCTTTTCGTTCCATATACGTTGAAAGACGACAAATAAGCTTTGATTGGGCTTATTTCAATTCGCATGGTGTTTCTTGGGTGTGCACCAGAATCACCCCCAACCAAAGCAAAAAGTTCTTTTGGGTTCCATTTACATAAAAAGAAGATGATAAAAGCTCTGATTGGACTTATTACAAATTGGTGTTTTTGGGGTTAGAATACACATTCACCCCAAAATTGGAGAGCGACATGTTTATCAGCCCAAAACAAGCATAGGTGTTTTGCTTCCCTCTCAATAGAAAAAGGACGATTAAGCTTTGATTGGACTTATATCAATTTGCATGGTGATTTTTGGGTGTGCACCAGAATCACCCCAAAGCAAAAAGGTATTTTGTGTTCCTTCTACAAAAAAAAGATGAAAAAGCTCTGATTGGGCTTATTTCAAATTGGTGTTTTTGGGTGTTTTAGAATTCACACTCACCCTAAAAGCTCAGTTACATGTTTGTAATCAGCCCAAATCAAGCATAGGTGTTTTGCTTCCATCTCAATAGAAAGGGACGAATGAGCTTGGATTGTTCTTTCGTGTTCATTGCCCGACAAATAGCAAAGCGAAGTGTAATAAGCCTAAACAAAGCCAAACAGGTTCTTTTGGGTTCCAGCTACATAGAAGAGAGAATCTTGGATTTCGCTTATTTCGTGTTCTTTGGTGCTAATGCACATTGACGCAGAAATCGCAAAGTGTATGGAATGAGACCAAAATAACACAACACCGTCTTTTCGTTCCATATACGTTGAAAGACGACAAATAAGCTTTGATTGGGCTTATTTCAATTCGCATGGTGTTTCTTGGGTGTGCACCAGAATCACCCCCAACCAAAGCAAAAAGTTCTTTTGGGTTCCATTTACATAAAAAGAAGATGATAAAAGCTCTGATTGGACTTATTACAAATTGGTGTTTTTGGGGTTAGAATACACATTCACCCCAAAATTGGAGAGCGACATGTTTATCAGCCCAAAACAAGCATAGGTGTTTTGCTTCCCTCTCAATAGAAAAAGGACGATTAAGCTTTGATTGGACTTATATCAATTTGCATGGTGATTTTTGGGTGTGCACCAGAATCACCCCAAAGCAAAAAGGTATTTTGTGTTCCTTCTACAAAAAAAAGATGAAAAAGCTCTGATTGGGCTTATTTCAAATTGGTGTTTTTGGGTGTTTTAGAATGCACACTCACCCAAAAAGCTCAGTTACATGTTTGTAATCAGCCCAAATCAAGCATAGGTGTTTTGCTTCCATCTCAATAGAAAGGGACGAATGAGCTTGGATTGTTCTTTCGTGTTCATTGCCCGACAAATAGCAAAGCGAAGTGTAATAAGCCTAAACAAAGCCAAACAGGTTCTTTTGGGTTCCAGCTACATAGAAGAGAGAATCTTGGATTTCGCTTATTTCGTGTTCTTTGGTGCTAATGCACATTGACGCAGAAATCGCAAAGTGTATGGAATGAGACCAAAATAACACAACACCGTCTTTTCGTTCCATATACGTTGAAAGACGACAAATAAGCTTTGATTGGGCTTATTTCAATTCGCATGGTGTTTCTTGGGTGTGCACCAGAATCACCCCCAACCAAAGCAAAAAGTTCTTTTGGGTTCCATTTACATAAAAAGAAGATGATAAAAGCTCTGATTGGACTTATTACAAATTGGTGTTTTTGGGGTTAGAATACACATTCACCCCAAAATTGGAGAGCGACATGTTCATCAGCCCAAAACAAGCATAGGTGTTTTGCTTCCATCTCAATAGAAAAAGGACGATTAAGCTTTGATTGGACTTATATCAATTTGCATGGTGATTTTTGGGTGTGCACCAGAATCACCCCAAAGCAAAAAGGTATTTTGTGTTCCTTCTACAAAAAAAAGATGAAAAAGCTCTGATTGGGCTTATTTCAAATTGGTGTTTTTGGGTGTTTTAGAATGCACACTCACCCAAAAAGCTCAGTTACATGTTTGTAATCAGCCCAAATCAAGCATAGGTGTTTTGCTTCCATCTCAATAGAAAGGGACGAATGAGCTTGGATTGTTCTTTCGTGTTCATTGCCCGACATATAGCAAAGCGAAGTGTAATAAGCCTAAACAAAGCCAAACAGGTTCTTTTGGGTTCCAGCTACATAGAAGAGAGAATCTTGGATTTCGCTTATTTCGTGTTCTTTGGTGCTAATGCACATTGACGCAGAAATCGCAAAGTGTATGGAATGAGACCAAAATAACACAACACCGTCTTTTCGTTCCATATACGTTGAAAGACGACAAATAAGCTTTGATTGGGCTTATTTCAATTCGCATGGTGTTTCTTGGGTGTGCACCAGAATCACCCCCAACCAAAGCAAAAAGTTCTTTTGGGTTCCATTTACATAAAAAGAAGATGATAAAAGCTCTGATTGGACTTATTACAAATTGGTGTTTTTGGGGTTAGAATACACATTCACCCCAAAATTGGAGAGCGACATGTTCATCAGCCCAAAACAAGCATAGGTGTTTTGCTTCCATCTCAATAGAAAAAGGACGATTAAGCTTTGATTGGACTTATATCAATTTGCATGGTGATTTTTGGGTGTGCACCAGAATCACCCCAAAGCAAAAAGGTATTTTGTGTTCCTTCTACAAAAAAAAGATGAAAAAGCTCTGATTGGGCTTATTTCAAATTGGTGTTTTTGGGTGTTTTAGAATGCACACTCACCCAAAAAGCTCAGTTACATGTTTGTAATCAGCCCAAATCAAGCATAGGTGTTTTGCTTCCATCTCAATAGAAAGGGACGAATGAGCTTGGATTGTTCTTTCGTGTTCATTGCCCGACAAATAGCAAAGCGAAGTGTAATAAGCCTAAACAAAGCCAAACAGGTTCTTTTGGGTTCCAGCTACATAGAAGAGAGAATCTTGGATTTCGCTTATTTCGTGTTCTTTGGTGCTAATGCACATTGACGCAGAAATCGCAAAGTGTATGGAATGAGACCAAAATAACACAACACCGTCTTTTCGTTCCATATACGTTGAAAGACGACAAATAAGCTTTGATTGGGCTTATTTCAATTCGCATGGTGTTTCTTGGGTGTGCACCAGAATCACCCCCAACCAAAGCAAAAAGTTCTTTTGGGTTCCATTTACATAAAAAGAAGATGATAAAAGCTCTGATTGGACTTATTACAAATTGGTGTTTTGGGGGTTAGAATACACATTCACCCCAAAATTGGAGAGCGACATGTTTATCAGCCCAAAACAAGCATAGGTGTTTTGCTTCCATCTCAATAGAAAAAGGACGATTAAGCTTTGATTGGACTTATATCAATTTGCATGGTGATTTTTGGGTGTGCACCAGAATCACCCCAAAGCAAAAAGGTATTTTGTGTTCCTTCTACAAAAAAAAGATGAAAAAGCTCTGATTGGGCTTATTTCAAATTGGTGTTTTTGGGTGTTTTAGAATGCACACTCACCCAAAAAGCTCAGTTACATGTTTGTAATCAGCCCAAATCAAGCATAGGTGTTTTGCTTCCATCTCAATAGAAAGGGACGAATGAGCTTGGATTGTTCTTTCGTGTTCATTGCCCGACAAATAGCAAAGCGAAGTGTAATAAGCCTAAACAAAGCCAAACAGGTTCTTTTGGGTTCCAGCTACATAGAAGAGAGAATCTTGGATTTCGCTTATTTCGTGTTCTTTGGTGCTAATGCACATTGACGCAGAAATCGCAAAGTGTATGGAATGAGACCAAAATAACACAACACCGTCTTTTCGTTCCATATACGTTGAAAGACGACAAATAAGCTTTGATTGGGCTTATTTCAATTCGCATGGTGTTTCTTGGGTGTGCACCAGAATCACCCCCAACCAAAGCAAAAAGTTCTTTTGGGTTCCATTTACATAAAAAGAAGATGATAAAAGCTCTGATTGGACTTATTACAAATTGGTGTTTTTGGGGTTAGAATACACATTCACCCCAAAATTGGAGAGCGACATGTTTATCAGCCCAAAACAAGCATAGGTGTTTTGCTTCCATCTCAATAGAAAAAGGACGATTAAGCTTTGATTGGACTTATATCAATTTGCATGGTGATTTTTGGGTGTGCACCAGAATCACCCCAAAGCAAAAAGGTATTTTGTGTTCCTTCTACAAAAAAAAGATGAAAAAGCTCTGATTGGGCTTATTTCAAATTGGTGTTTTTGGGTGTTTTAGAATGCACACTCACCCAAAAAGCTCAGTTACATGTTTGTAATCAGCCCAAATCAAGCATAGGTGTTTTGCTTCCATCTCAATAGAAAGGGACGAATGAGCTTGGATTGTTCTTTCGTGTTCATTGCCCGACAAATAGCAAAGCGAAGTGTAATAAGCCTAAACAAAGCCAAACAGGTTCTTTTGGGTTCCAGCTACATAGAAGAGAGAATCTTGGATTTCGCTTATTTCGTGTTCTTTGGTGCTAATGCACATTGACGCAGAAATCGCAAAGTGTATGGAATGAGACCAAAATAACACAACACCGTCTTTTCGTTCCATATACGTTGAAAGACGACAAATAAGCTTTGATTGGGCTTATTTCAATTCGCATGGTGTTTCTTGGGTGTGCACCAGAATCACCCCCAACCAAAGCAAAAAGTTCTTTTGGGTTCCATTTACATAAAAAGAAGATGATAAAAGCTCTGATTGGACTTATTACAAATTGGTGTTTTTGGGGTTAGAATACACATTCACCCCAAAATTGGAGAGCGACATGTTTATCAGCCCAAAACAAGCATAGGTGTTTTGCTTCCATCTCAATAGAAAAAGGACGATTAAGCTTTGATTGGACTTATATCAATTTGCATGGTGATTTTTGGGTGTGCACCAGAATCACCCCAAAGCAAAAAGGTATTTTGTGTTCCTTCTACAAAAAAAAGATGAAAAAGCTCTGATTGGGCTTATTTCAAATTGGTGTTTTTGGGTGTTTTAGAATGCACACTCACCCAAAAAGCTCAGTTACATGTTTGTAATCAGCCCAAATCAAGCATAGGTGTTTTGCTTCCATCTCAATAGAAAGGGACGAATGAGCTTGGATTGTTCTTTCGTGTTCATTGCCCGACAAATAGCAAAGCGAAGTGTAATAAGCCTAAACAAAGCCAAACAGGTTCTTTTGGGTTCCAGCTACATAGAAGAGAGAATCTTGGATTTCGCTTATTTCGTGTTCTTTGGTGCTAATGCACATTGACGCAGAAATCGCAAAGTGTATGGAATGAGACCAAAATAACACAACACCGTCTTTTCGTTCCATATACGTTGAAAGACGACAAATAAGCTTTGATTGGGCTTATTTCAATTCGCATGGTGTTTCTTGGGTGTGCACCAGAATCACCCCCAACCAAAGCAAAAAGTTCTTTTGGGTTCCATTTACATAAAAAGAAGATGATAAAAGCTCTGATTGGACTTATTACAAATTGGTGTTTTTGGGGTTAGAATACACATTCACCCCAAAATTGGAGAGCGACATGTTTATCAGCCCAAAACAAGCATAGGTGTTTTGCTTCCATCTCAATAGAAAAAGGACGATTAAGCTTTGATTGGACTTATATCAATTTGCATGGTGATTTTTGGGTGTGCACCAGAATCACCCCAAAGCAAAAAGGTATTTTGTGTTCCTTCTACAAAAAAAAGATGAAAAAGCTCTGATTGGGCTTATTTAAAATTGGTGTTTTTGGGTGTTTTAGAATGCACACTCACCCAAAAAGCTCAGTTACATGTTTGTAATCAGCCCAAATCAAGCATAGGTGTTTTGGTTCCATCTCAATAGAAAGGGACGAATGAGCTTGGATTGTTCTTTCGTGTTCATTGCCCGACAAATAGCAAAGCGAAGTGTAATAAGCCTAAACAAAGTCAAACAGGTTCTTTTGGGTTCCAGCTACATAGAAGAGAGAATCTTGGATTTCGCTTATTTCGTGTTCTTTGGTGCTAATGCACATTGACGCAGAAATCGCAAAGTGTATGGAATGAGACCAAAATAACACAACACCGTCTTTTCGTTCCATATACGTTGAAAGACGACAAATAAGCTTTGATTGGGCTTATTTCAATTCGCATGGTGTTTCTTGGGTGTGCACCAGAATCACCCCCAACCAAAGCAAAAAGTTCTTTTGGGTTCCATTTACATAAAAAGAAGATGATAAAAGCTCTGATTGGACTTATTACAAATTGGTGTTTTTGGGGTTAGAATACACATTCACCCCAAAATTGGAGAGCGACATGTTTATCAGCCCAAAACAAGCATAGGTGTTTTGCTTCCATCTCAATAGAAAAAGGACGATTAAGCTTTGATTGGACTTATATCAATTTGCATGGTGATTTTTGGGTGTGCACCAGAATCACCCCAAAGCAAAAAGGTATTTTGTGTTCCTTCTACAAAAAAAAGATGAAAAAGCTCTGATTGGGCTTATTTCAAATTGGTGTTTTTGGGTGTTTTAGAATGCACACTCACCCAAAAAGCTCAGTTACATGTTTGTAATCAGCCCAAATCAAGCATAGGTGTTTTGCTTCCATCTCAATAGAAAGGGACGAATGAGCTTGGATTGTTCTTTCGTGTTCATTGCCCGACAAATAGCAAAGCGAAGTGTAATAAGCCTAAACAAAGCCAAACAGGTTCTTTTGGGTTCCAGCTACATAGAAGAGAGAATCTTGGATTTCGCTTATTTCGTGTTCTTTGGTGCTAATGCACATTGACGCAGAAATCGCAAAGTGTATGGAATGAGACCAAAATAACACAACACCGTCTTTTTGTTCCATATACGTTGAAAGACGACAAATAAGCTTTGATTGGGCTTATTTCAATTCGCATGGTGTTTCTTGGGTGTGCACCAGAATCACCCCCAACCAAAGCAAAAAGTTCTTTTGGGTTCCATTTACATAAAAAGAAGATGATAAAAGCTCTGATTGGACTTATTACAAATTGGTGTTTTGGGGGTTAGAATACACATTCACCCCAAAATTGGAGAGCGACATGTTTATCAGCCCAAAACAAGCATAGGTGTTTTGCTTCCATCTCAATAGAAAAAGGACGATTAAGCTTTGATTGGACTTATATCAATTTGCATGGTGATTTTTGGGTGTGCACCAGAATCACCCCAAAGCAAAAAGGTATTTTGTGTTCCTTCTACAAAAAAAAGATGAAAAAGCTCTGATTGGGCTTATTTCAAATTGGTGTTTTTGGGTGTTTTAGAATGCACACTCACCCAAAAAGCTCAGTTACATGTTTGTAATCAGCCCAAATCAAGCATAGGTGTTTTGCTTCCATCTCAATAGAAAGGGACGAATGAGCTTGGATTGTTCTTTCGTGTTCATTGCCCGACAAATAGCAAAGCGAAGTGTAATAAGCCTAAACAAAGCCAAACAGGTTCTTTTGGGTTCCAGCTACATAGAAGAGAGAATCTTGGATTTCGCTTATTTCGTGTTCTTTGGTGCTAATGCACATTGACGCAGAAATCGCAAAGTGTATGGAATGAGACCAAAATAACACAACACCGTCTTTTCGTTCCATATACGTTGAAAGACGACAAATAAGCTTTGATTGGGCTTATTTCAATTCGCATGGTGTTTCTTGGGTGTGCACCAGAATCACCCCCAACCAAAGCAAAAAGTTCTTTTGGGTTCCATTTACATAAAAAGAAGATGATAAAAGCTCTGATTGGACTTATTACAAATTGGTGTTTTTGGGGTTAGAATACACATTCACCCCAAAATTGGAGAGCGACATGTTTATCAGCCCAAAACAAGCATAGGTGTTTTGCTTCCATCTCAATGGAAAAAGGACGATTAAGCTTTGATTGGACTTATATCAATTTGCATGGTGATTTTTGGGTGTGCACCAGAATCACCCCAAAGCAAAAAGGTATTTTGTGTTCCTTCTACAAAAAAAAGATGAAAAAGCTCTGATTGGGCTTATTTCAAATTGGTGTTTTTGGGTGTTTTAGAATGCACACTCACCCAAAAAGCTCAGTTACATGTTTGTAATCAGCCCAAATCAAGCATAGGTGTTTTGCTTCCATCTCAATAGAAAGGGACGAATGAGCTTGGATTGTTCTTTCGTGTTCATTGCCCGACAAATAGCAAAGCGAAGTGTAATAAGCCTAAACAAAGCCAAACAGGTTCTTTTGGGTTCCAGCTACATAGAAGAGAGAATCTTGGATTTCGCTTATTTCGTGTTCTTTGGTGCTAATGCACATTGACGCAGAAATCGCAAAGTGTATGGAATGAGACCAAAATAACACAACACCGTCTTTTCGTTCCATATACGTTGAAAGACGACAAATAAGCTTTGATTGGGCTTATTTCAATTCGCATGGTGTTTCTTGGGTGTGCACCAGAATCACCCCCAACCAAAGCAAAAAGTTCTTTTGGGTTCCATTTACATAAAAAGAAGATGATAAAAGCTCTGATTGGACTTATTACAAATTGGTGTTTTTGGGGTTAGAATACACATTCACCCCAAAATTGGAGAGCGACATGTTCATCAGCCCAAAACAACCATAGGTGTTTTGCTTCCATCTCAATAGAAAAAGGACGATTAAGCTTTGATTGGACTTATATCAATTTGCATGGTGACTTTTGGGTGTGCACCAGAATCACCCCAAAGCAAAAAGGTATTTTGTGTTCCTTCTACAAAAAAAAGATGAAAAAGCTCTGATTGGGCTTATTTCAAATTGGTGTTTTTGGGTGTTTTAGAATGCACACTCACCCAAAAAGCTCAGTTACATGTTTGTAATCAGCCCAAATCAAGCATAGGTGTTTTGCTTCCATCTCAATAGAAAGGGACGAATGAGCTTGGATTGTTCTTTCGTGTTCATTGCCCGACATATAGCAAAGCGAAGTGTAATAAGCCTAAACAAAGTCAAACAGGTTCTTTTGGGTTCCAGCTACATAGAAGAGAGAATCTTGGATTTCGCTTATTTCGTGTTCTTTGGTGCTAATGCACATTGACGCAGAAATCGCAAAGTGTATGGAATGAGACCAAAATAACACAACACCGTCTTTTCGTTCCATATACGTTGAAAGACGACAAATAAGCTTTGATTGGGCTTATTTCAATTCGCATGGTGTTTCTTGGGTGTGCACCAGAATCACCCCCAACCAAAGCAAAAAGTTCTTTTGGGTTCCATTTACATAAAAAGAAGATGATAAAAGCTCTGATTGGACTTATTACAAATTGGTGTTTTTGGGGTTAGAATACACATTCACCCCAAAATTGGAGAGCGACATGTTCATCAGCCCAAAACAAGCATAGGTGTTTTGCTTCCATCTCAATAGAAAAAGGACGATTAAGCTTTGATTGGACTTATATCAATTTGCATGGTGATTTTTGGGTGTGCACCAGAATCACCCCAAAGCAAAAAGGTATTTTGTGTTCCTTCTACAAAAAAAAGATGAAAAAGCTCTGATTGGGCTTATTTCAAATTGGTGTTTTTGGGTGTTTTAGAATACACACTCACCCAAAAAGCTCAGTTACATGTTTGTAATCAGCCCAAATCAAGCATAGGTGTTTTGCTTCCATCTCAATAGAAAGGGACGAATGAGCTTGGATTGTTCTTTCGTGTTCATTGCCCGACAAATAGCAAAGCGAAGTGTAATAAGCCTAAACAAAGCCAAACAGGTTCTTTTGGGTTCCAGCTACATAGAAGAGAGAATCTTGGATTTCGCTTATTTCGTGTTCTTTGGTGCTAATGCACATTGACGCAGAAATCGCAAAGTGTATGGAATGAGACCAAAATAACACAACACCGTCTTTTTGTTCCATATACGTTGAAAGACGACAAATAAGCTTTGATTGGGCTTATTTCAATTCGCATGGTGTTTCTTGGGTGTGCACCAGAATCACCCCCAACCAAAGCAAAAAGTTCTTTTGGGTTCCATTTACATAAAAAGAAGATGATAAAAGCTCTGATTGGACTTATTACAAATTGGTGTTTTTGGGGTTAGAATACACATTCACCCCAAAATTGGAGAGCGACATGTTTATCAGCCCAAAACAAGCATAGGTGTTTTGCTTCCATCTCAATAGAAAAAGGACGATTAAGCTTTGATTGGACTTATATCAATTTGCATGGTGATTTTTGGGTGTGCACCAGAATCACCCCAAAGCAAAAAGGTATTTTGTGTTCCTTCTACAAAAAAAAGATGAAAAAGCTCTGATTGGGCTTATTTCAAATTGGTGTTTTTGGGTGTTTTAGAATGCACACTCACCCAAAAAGCTCAGTTACATGTTTGTAATCAGCCCAAATCAAGCATAGGTGTTTTGCTTCCATCTCAATAGAAAGGGACGAATGAGCTTGGATTGTTCTTTCGTGTTCATTGCCCGACAAATAGCAAAGCGAAGTGTAATAAGCCTAAACAAAGCCAAACAGGTTCTTTTGGGTTCCAGCTACATAGAAGAGAGAATCTTGGATTTCGCTTATTTCGTGTTCTTTGGTGCTAATGCACATTGACGCAGAAATCGCAAAGTGTATGGAATGAGACCAAAATAACACAACACCGTCTTTTCGTTCCATATACGTTGAAAGACGACAAATAAGCTTTGATTGGGCTTATTTCAATTCGCATGGTGTTTCTTGGGTGTGCACCAGAATCACCCCCAACCAAAGCAAAAAGTTCTTTTGGGTTCCATTTACATAAAAAGAAGATGATAAAAGCTCTGATTGGACTTATTACAAATTGGTGTTTTTGGGGTTAGAATACACATTCACCCCAAAATTGGAGAGCGACATGTTCATCAGCCCAAAACAACCATAGGTGTTTTGCTTCCATCTCAATGGAAAAAGGACGATTAAGCTTTGATTGGACTTATATCAATTTGCATGGTGACTTTTGGGTGTGCACCAGAATCACCCCAAAGCAAAAAGGTATTTTGTGTTCCTTCTACAAAAAAAAGATGAAAAAGCTCTGATTGGGCTTATTTCAAATTGGTGTTTTTGGGTGTTTTAGAATGCACACTCACCCAAAAAGCTCAGTTACATGTTTGTAATCAGCCCAAATCAAGCATAGGTGTTTTGCTTCCATCTCAATAGAAAGGGACGAATGAGCTTGGATTGTTCTTTCGTGTTCATTGCCCGACATATAGCAAAGCGAAGTGTAATAAGCCTAAACAAAGTCAAACAGGTTCTTTTGGGTTCCAGCTACATAGAAGAGAGAATCTTGGATTTCGCTTATTTCGTGTTCTTTGGTGCTAATGCACATTGACGCAGAAATCGCAAAGTGTATGGAATGAGACCAAAATAACACAACACCGTCTTTTCGTTCCATATACGTTGAAAGACGACAAATAAGCTTTGATTGGGCTTATTTCAATTCGCATGGTGTTTCTTGGGTGTGCACCAGAATCACCCCCAACCAAAGCAAAAAGTTCTTTTGGGTTCCATTTACATAAAAAGAAGATGATAAAAGCTCTGATTGGACTTATTACAAATTGGTGTTTTGGGGGTTAGAATACACATTCACCCCAAAATTGGAGAGCGACATGTTTATCAGCCCAAAACAAGCATAGGTGTTTTGCTTCCATCTCAATAGAAAAAGGACGATTAAGCTTTGATTGGACTTATATCAATTTGCATGGTGATTTTTGGGTGTGCACCAGAATCACCCCAAAGCAAAAAGGTATTTTGTGTTCCTTCTACAAAAAAAAGATGAAAAAGCTCTGATTGGGCTTATTTCAAATTGGTGTTTTTGGGTGTTTTAGAATGCACACTCACCCAAAAAGCTCAGTTACATGTTTGTAATCAGCCCAAATCAAGCATAGGTGTTTTGCTTCCATCTCAATAGAAAGGGACGAATGAGCTTGGATTGTTCTTTCGTGTTCATTGCCCGACAAATAGCAAAGCGAAGTGTAATAAGCCTAAACAAAGCCAAACAGGTTCTTTTGGGTTCCAGCTACATAGAAGAGAGAATCTTGGATTTCGCTTATTTCGTGTTCTTTGGTGCTAATGCACATTGACGCAGAAATCGCAAAGTGTATGGAATGAGACCAAAATAACACAACACCGTCTTTTCGTTCCATATACGTTGAAAGACGACAAATAAGCTTTGATTGGGCTTATTTCAATTCGCATGGTGTTTCTTGGGTGTGCACCAGAATCACCCCCAACCAAAGCAAAAAGTTCTTTTGGGTTCCATTTACATAAAAAGAAGATGATAAAAGCTCTGATTGGACTTATTACAAATTGGTGTTTTTGGGGTTAGAATACACATTCACCCCAAAATTGGAGAGCGACATGTTTATCAGCCCAAAACAAGCATAGGTGTTTTGCTTCCATCTCAATAGAAAAAGGACGATTAAGCTTTGATTGGACTTATATCAATTTGCATGGTGATTTTTGGGTGTGCACCAGAATCACCCCAAAGCAAAAAGGTATTTTGTGTTCCTTCTACAAAAAAAAGATGAAAAAGCTCTGATTGGGCTTATTTCAAATTGGTGTTTTTGGGTGTTTTAGAATGCACACTCACCCAAAAAGCTCAGTTACATGTTTGTAATCAGCCCAAATCAAGCATAGGTGTTTTGCTTCCATCTCAATAGAAAGGGACGAATGAGCTTGGATTGTTCTTTCGTGTTCATTGCCCGACAAATAGCAAAGCGAAGTGTAATAAGCCTAAACAAAGCCAAACAGGTTCTTTTGGGTTCCAGCTACATAGAAGAGAGAATCTTGGATTTCGCTTATTTCGTGTTCTTTGGTGCTAATGCACATTGACGCAGAAATCGCAAAGTGTATGGAATGAGACCAAAATAACACAACACCGTCTTTTCGTTCCATATACGTTGAAAGACGACAAATAAGCTTTGATTGGGCTTATTTCAATTCGCATGGTGTTTCTTGGGTGTGCACCAGAATCACCCCCAACCAAAGCAAAAAGTTCTTTTGGGTTCCATTTACATAAAAAGAAGATGATAAAAGCTCTGATTGGACTTATTACAAATTGGTGTTTTTGGGGTTAGAATACACATTCACCCCAAAATTGGAGAGCGACATGTTCATCAGCCCAAAACAACCATAGGTGTTTTGCTTCCATCTCAATAGAAAAAGGACGATTAAGCTTTGATTGGACTTATATCAATTTGCATGGTGACTTTTGGGTGTGCACCAGAATCACCCCAAAGCAAAAAGGTATTTTGTGTTCCTTCTACAAAAAAAAGATGAAAAAGCTCTGATTGGGCTTATTTCAAATTGGTGTTTTTGGGTGTTTTAGAATGCACACTCACCCAAAAAGCTCAGTTACATGTTTGTAATCAGCCCAAATCAAGCATAGGTGTTTTGCTTCCATCTCAATAGAAAGGGACGAATGAGCTTGGATTGTTCTTTCGTGTTCATTGCCCGACATATAGCAAAGCGAAGTGTAATAAGCCTAAACAAAGTCAAACAGGTTCTTTTGGGTTCCAGCTACATAGAAGAGAGAATCTTGGATTTCGCTTATTTCGTGTTCTTTGGTGCTAATGCACATTGACGCAGAAATCGCAAAGTGTATGGAATGAGACCAAAATAACACAACACCGTCTTTTCGTTCCATATACGTTGAAAGACGACAAATAAGCTTTGATTGGGCTTATTTCAATTCGCATGGTGTTTCTTGGGTGTGCACCAGAATCACCCCCAACCAAAGCAAAAAGTTCTTTTGGGTTCCATTTACATAAAAAGAAGATGATAAAAGCTCTGATTGGACTTATTACAAATTGGTGTTTTTGGGGTTAGAATACACATTCACCCCAAAATTGGAGAGCGACATGTTCATCAGCCCAAAACAAGCATAGGTGTTTTGCTTCCATCTCAATAGAAAAAGGACGATTAAGCTTTGATTGGACTTATATCAATTTGCATGGTGATTTTTGGGTGTGCACCAGAATCACCCCAAAGCAAAAAGGTATTTTGTGTTCCTTCTACAAAAAAAAGATGAAAAAGCTCTGATTGGGCTTATTTCAAATTGGTGTTTTTGGGTGTTTTAGAATACACACTCACCCAAAAAGCTCAGTTACATGTTTGTAATCAGCCCAAATCAAGCATAGGTGTTTTGCTTCCATCTCAATAGAAAGGGACGAATGAGCTTGGATTGTTCTTTCGTGTTCATTGCCCGACAAATAGCAAAGCGAAGTGTAATAAGCCTAAACAAAGCCAAACAGGTTCTTTTGGGTTCCAGCTACATAGAAGAGAGAATCTTGGATTTCGCTTATTTCGTGTTCTTTGGTGCTAATGCACATTGACGCAGAAATCGCAAAGTGTATGGAATGAGACCAAAATAACACAACACCGTCTTTTCGTTCCATATACGTTGAAAGACGACAAATAAGCTTTGATTGGGCTTATTTCAATTCGCATGGTGTTTCTTGGGTGTGCACCAGAATCACCCCCAACCAAAGCAAAAAGTTCTTTTGGGTTCCATTTACATAAAAAGAAGATGATAAAAGCTCTGATTGGACTTATTACAAATTGGTGTTTTGGGGGTTAGAATACACATTCACCCCAAAATTGGAGAGCGACATGTTTATCAGCCCAAAACAAGCATAGGTGTTTTGCTTCCATCTCAATAGAAAAAGGACGATTAAGCTTTGATTGGACTTATATCAATTTGCATGGTGATTTTTGGGTGTGCACCAGAATCACCCCAAAGCAAAAAGGTATTTTGTGTTCCTTCTACAAAAAAAAGATGAAAAAGCTCTGATTGGGCTTATTTCAAATTGGTGTTTTTGGGTGTTTTAGAATGCACACTCACCCAAAAAGCTCAGTTACATGTTTGTAATCAGCCCAAATCAAGCATAGGTGTTTTGCTTCCATCTCAATAGAAAGGGACGAATGAGCTTGGATTGTTCTTTCGTGTTCATTGCCCGACAAATAGCAAAGCGAAGTGTAATAAGCCTAAACAAAGCCAAACAGGTTCTTTTGGGTTCCAGCTACATAGAAGAGAGAATCTTGGATTTCGCTTATTTCGTGTTCTTTGGTGCTAATGCACATTGACGCAGAAATCGCAAAGTGTATGGAATGAGACCAAAATAACACAACACCGTCTTTTCGTTCCATATACGTTGAAAGACGACAAATAAGCTTTGATTGGGCTTATTTCAATTCGCATGGTGTTTCTTGGGTGTGCACCAGAATCACCCCCAACCAAAGCAAAAAGTTCTTTTGGGTTCCATTTACATAAAAAGAAGATGATAAAAGCTCTGATTGGACTTATTACAAATTGGTGTTTTTGGGGTTAGAATACACATTCACCCCAAAATTGGAGAGCGACATGTTCATCAGCCCAAAACAACCATAGGTGTTTTGCTTCCATCTCAATAGAAAAAGGACGATTAAGCTTTGATTGGACTTATATCAATTTGCATGGTGACTTTTGGGTGTGCACCAGAATCACCCCAAAGCAAAAAGGTATTTTGTGTTCCTTCTACAAAAAAAAGATGAAAAAGCTCTGATTGGGCTTATTTCAAATTGGTGTTTTTGGGTGTTTTAGAATGCACACTCACCCAAAAAGCTCAGTTACATGTTTGTAATCAGCCCAAATCAAGCATAGGTGTTTTGCTTCCATCTCAATAGAAAGGGACGAATGAGCTTGGATTGTTCTTTCGTGTTCATTGCCCGACATATAGCAAAGCGAAGTGTAATAAGCCTAAACAAAGTCAAACAGGTTCTTTTGGGTTCCAGCTACATAGAAGAGAGAATCTTGGATTTCGCTTATTTCGTGTTCTTTGGTGCTAATGCACATTGACGCAGAAATCGCAAAGTGTATGGAATGAGACCAAAATAACACAACACCGTCTTTTCGTTCCATATACGTTGAAAGACGACAAATAAGCTTTGATTGGGCTTATTTCAATTCGCATGGTGTTTCTTGGGTGTGCACCAGAATCACCCCCAACCAAAGCAAAAAGTTCTTTTGGGTTCCATTTACATAAAAAGAAGATGATAAAAGCTCTGATTGGACTTATTACAAATTGGTGTTTTTGGGGTTAGAATACACATTCACCCCAAAATTGGAGAGCGACATGTTCATCAGCCCAAAACAAGCATAGGTGTTTTGCTTCCATCTCAATAGAAAAAGGACGATTAAGCTTTGATTGGACTTATATCAATTTGCATGGTGATTTTTGGGTGTGCACCAGAATCACCCCAAAGCAAAAAGGTATTTTGTGTTCCTTCTACAAAAAAAAGATGAAAAAGCTCTGATTGGGCTTATTTCAAATTGGTGTTTTTGGGTGTTTTAGAATGCACACTCACCCAAAAAGCTCAGTTACATGTTTGTAATCAGCCCAAATCAAGCATAGGTGTTTTGCTTCCATCTCAATAGAAAGGGACGAATGAGCTTGGATTGTTCTTTCGTGTTCATTGCCCGACAAATAGCAAAGCGAAGTGTAATAAGCCTAAACAAAGCCAAACAGGTTCTTTTGGGTTCCAGCTACATAGAAGAGAGAATCTTGGATTTCGCTTATTTCGTGTTCTTTGGTGCTAATGCACATTGACGCAGAAATCGCAAAGTGTATGGAATGAGACCAAAATAACACAACACCGTCTTTTCGTTCCATATACGTTGAAAGACGACAAATAAGCTTTGATTGGGCTTATTTCAATTCGCATGGTGTTTCTTGGGTGTGCACCAGAATCACCCCCAACCAAAGCAAAAAGTTCTTTTGGGTTCCATTTACATAAAAAGAAGATGATAAAAGCTCTGATTGGACTTATTACAAATTGGTGTTTTTGGGGTTAGAATACACATTCACCCCAAAATTGGAGAGCGACATGTTCATCAGCCCAAAACAACCATAGGTGTTTTGCTTCCATCTCAATAGAAAAAGGACGATTAAGCTTTGATTGGACTTATATCAATTTGCATGGTGACTTTTGGGTGTGCACCAGAATCACCCCAAAGCAAAAAGGTATTTTGTGTTCCTTCTACAAAAAAAAGATGAAAAAGCTCTGATTGGGCTTATTTCAAATTGGTGTTTTTGGGTGTTTTAGAATGCACACTCACCCAAAAAGCTCAGTTACATGTTTGTAATCAGCCCAAATCAAGCATAGGTGTTTTGGTTCCATCTCAATAGAAAGGGACGAATGAGCTTGGATTGTTCTTTCGTGTTCATTGCCCGACATATAGCAAAGCGAAGTGTAATAAGCCTAAACAAAGTCAAACAGGTTCTTTTGGGTTCCAGCTACATAGAAGAGAGAATCTTGGATTTCGCTTATTTCGTGTTCTTTGGTGCTAATGCACATTGACGCAGAAATCGCAAAGTGTATGGAATGAGACCAAAATAACACAACACCGTCTTTTCGTTCCATATACGTTGAAAGACGACAAATAAGCTTTGATTGGGCTTATTTCAATTCGCATGGTGTTTCTTGGGTGTGCACCAGAATCACCCCCAACCAAAGCAAAAAGTTCTTTTGGGTTCCATTTACATAAAAAGAAGATGATAAAAGCTCTGATTGGACTTATTACAAATTGGTGTTTTTGGGGTTAGAATACACATTCACCCCAAAATTGGAGAGCGACATGTTCATCAGCCCAAAACAAGCATAGGTGTTTTGCTTCCATCTCAATAGAAAAAGGACGATTAAGCTTTGATTGGACTTATATCAATTTGCATGGTGATTTTTGGGTGTGCACCAGAATCACCCCAAAGCAAAAAGGTATTTTGTGTTCCTTCTACAAAAAAAAGATGAAAAAGCTCTGATTGGGCTTATTTCAAATTGGTGTTTTTGGGTGTTTTAGAATACACACTCACCCAAAAAGCTCAGTTACATGTTTGTAATCAGCCCAAATCAAGCATAGGTGTTTTGCTTCCATCTCAATAGAAAGGGACGAATGAGCTTGGATTGTTCTTTCGTGTTCATTGCCCGACAAATAGCAAAGCGAAGTGTAATAAGCCTAAACAAAGAAAACAGGTTCTTTTGGGTTCCAGCTACATAGAAGAGAGAATCTTGGATTTCGCTTATTTCGTGTTCTTTGGTGCTAATGCACATTGACGCAGAAATCGCAAAGTGTATGGAATGAGACCAAAATAACACAACACCGTCTTTTCGTTCCATATACGTTGAAAGACGACAAATAAGCTTTGATTGGGCTTATTTCAATTCGCATGGTGTTTCTTGGGTGTGCACCAGAATCACCCCCAACCAAAGCAAAAAGTTCTTTTGGGTTCCATTTACATAAAAAGAAGATGATAAAAGCTCTGATTGGACTTATTACAAATTGGTGTTTTTGGGGTTAGAATACACATTCACCCCAAAATTGGAGAGCGACATGTTCATCAGCCCAAAACAAGCATAGGTGTTTTGCTTCCATCTCAATAGAAAAAGGACGATTAAGCTTTGATTGGACTTATATCAATTTGCATGGTGATTTTTGGGTGTGCACCAGAATCACCCCAAAGCAAAAAGGTATTTTGTGTTCCTTCTACAAAAAAAAGATGAAAAAGCTCTGATTGGGCTTATTTCAAATTGGTGTTTTTGGGTGTTTTAGAATACACACTCACCCAAAAAGCTCAGTTACATGTTTGTAATCAGCCCAAATCAAGCATAGGTGTTTTGCTTCCATCTCAATAGAAAGGGACGAATGAGCTTGGATTGTTCTTTCGTGTTCATTGCCCGACAAATAGCAAAGCGAAGTGTAATAAGCCTAAACAAAGCCAAACAGGTTCTTTTGGGTTCCAGCTACATAGAAGAGAGAATCTTGGATTTCGCTTATTTCGTGTTCTTTGGTGCTAATGCACATTGACGCAGAAATCGCAAAGTGTATGGAATGAGACCAAAATAACACAACACCGTCTTTTCGTTCCATATACGTTGAAAGACGACAAATAAGCTTTGATTGGGCTTATTTCAATTCGCATGGTGTTTCTTGGGTGTGCACCAGAATCACCCCCAACCAAAGCAAAAAGTTCTTTTGGGTTCCATTTACATAAAAAGAAGATGATAAAAGCTCTGATTGGACTTATTACAAATTGGTGTTTTTGGGGTTAGAATACACATTCACCCCAAAATTGGAGAGCGACATGTTCATCAGCCCAAAACAAGCATAGGTGTTTTGCTTCCATCTCAATAGAAAAAGGACGATTAAGCTTTGATTGGACTTATATCAATTTGCATGGTGATTTTTGGGTGTGCACCAGAATCACCCCAAAGCAAAAAGGTATTTTGTGTTCCTTCTACAAAAAAAAGATGAAAAAGCTCTGATTGGGCTTATTTCAAATTGGTGTTTTTGGGTGTTTTAGAATGCACACTCACCCAAAAAGCTCAGTTACATGTTTGTAATCAGCCCAAATCAAGCATAGGTGTTTTGCTTCCATCTCAATAGAAAGGGACGAATGAGCTTGGATTGTTCTTTCGTGTTCATTGCCCGACAAATAGCAAAGCGAAGTGTAATAAGCCTAAACAAAGCCAAACAGGTTCTTTTGGGTTCCAGCTACATAGAAGAGAGAATCTTGGATTTCGCTTATTTCGTGTTCTTTGGTGCTAATGCACATTGACGCAGAAATCGCAAAGTGTATGGAATGAGACCAAAATAACACAACACCGTCTTTTCGTTCCATATACGTTGAAAGACGACAAATAAGCTTTGATTGGGCTTATTTCAATTCGCATGGTGTTTCTTGGGTGTGCACCAGAATCACCCCCAACCAAAGCAAAAAGTTCTTTTGGGTTCCATTTACATAAAAAGAAGATGATAAAAGCTCTGATTGGACTTATTACAAATTGGTGTTTTTGGGGTTAGAATACACATTCACCCCAAAATTGGAGAGCGACATGTTTATCAGCCCAAAACAAGCATAGGTGTTTTGCTTCCATCTCAATAGAAAAAGGACGATTAAGCTTTGATTGGACTTATATCAATTTGCATGGTGATTTTTGGGTGTGCACCAGAATCACCCCAAAGCAAAAAGGTATTTTGTGTTCCTTCTACAAAAAAAAGATGAAAAAGCTCTGATTGGGCTTATTTCAAATTGGTGTTTTTGGGTGTTTTAGAATGCACACTCACCCAAAAAGCTCAGTTACATGTTTGTAATCAGCCCAAATCAAGCATAGGTGTTTTGCTTCCATCTCAATAGAAAGGGACGAATGAGCTTGGATTGTTCTTTCGTGTTCATTGCCCGACAAATAGCAAAGCGAAGTGTAATAAGCCTAAACAAAGCCAAACAGGTTCTTTTGGGTTCCAGCTACATAGAAGAGAGAATCTTGGATTTCGCTTATTTCGTGTTCTTTGGTGCTAATGCACATTGACGCAGAAATCGCAAAGTGTATGGAATGAGACCAAAATAACACAACACCGTCTTTTCGTTCCATATACGTTGAAAGACGACAAATAAGCTTTGATTGGGCTTATTTCAATTCGCATGGTGTTTCTTGGGTGTGCACCAGAATCACCCCCAACCAAAGCAAAAAGTTCTTTTGGGTTCCATTTACATAAAAAGAAGATGATAAAAGCTCTGATTGGACTTATTACAAATTGGTGTTTTTGGGGTTAGAATACACATTCACCCCAAAATTGGAGAGCGACATGTTTATCAGCCCAAAACAAGCATAGGTGTTTTGCTTCCATCTCAATAGAAAAAGGACGATTAAGCTTTGATTGGACTTATATCAATTTGCATGGTGATTTTTGGGTGTGCACCAGAATCACCCCAAAGCAAAAAGGTATTTTGTGTTCCTTCTACAAAAAAAAGATGAAAAAGCTCTGATTGGGCTTATTTCAAATTGGTGTTTTTGGGTGTTTTAGAATGCACACTCACCCAAAAAGCTCAGTTACATGTTTGTAATCAGCCCAAATCAAGCATAGGTGTTTTGCTTCCATCTCAATAGAAAGGGACGAATGAGCTTGGATTGTTCTTTCGTGTTCATTGCCCGACAAATAGCAAAGCGAAGTGTAATAAGCCTAAACAAAGCCAAACAGGTTCTTTTGGGTTCCAGCTACATAGAAGAGAGAATCTTGGATTTCGCTTATTTCGTGTTCTTTGGTGCTAATGCACATTGACGCAGAAATCGCAAAGTGTATGGAATGAGACCAAAATAACACAACACCGTCTTTTCGTTCCATATACGTTGAAAGACGACAAATAAGCTTTGATTGGGCTTATTTCAATTCGCATGGTGTTTCTTGGGTGTGCACCAGAATCACCCCCAACCAAAGCAAAAAGTTCTTTTGGGTTCCATTTACATAAAAAGAAGATGATAAAAGCTCTGATTGGACTTATTACAAATTGGTGTTTTTGGGGTTAGAATACACATTCACCCCAAAATTGGAGAGCGACATGTTTATCAGCCCAAAGCAAGCATAGGTGTTTTGCTTCCATCTCAATAGAAAAAGGACGATTAAGCTTTGATTGGACTTATATCAATTTGCATGGTGATTTTTGGGTGTGCACCAGAATCACCCCAAAGCAAAAAGGTATTTTGTGTTCCTTCTACAAAAAAAAGATGAAAAAGCTCTGATTGGGCTTATTTCAAATTGGTGTTTTTGGGTGTTTTAGAATGCACACTCACCCAAAAAGCTCAGTTACATGTTTGTAATCAGCCCAAATCAAGCATAGGTGTTTTGCTTCCATCTCAATAGAAAGGGACGAATGAGCTTGGATTGTTCTTTCGTGTTCATTGCCCGACAAATAGCAAAGCGAAGTGTAATAAGCCTAAACAAAGCCAAACAGGTTCTTTTGGGTTCCAGCTACATAGAAGAGAGAATCTTGGATTTCGCTTATTTCGTGTTCTTTGGTGCTAATGCACATTGACGCAGAAATCGCAAAGTGTATGGAATGAGACCAAAATAACACAACACCGTCTTTTCGTTCCATATACGTTGAAAGACGACAAATAAGCTTTGATTGGGCTTATTTCAATTCGCATGGTGTTTCTTGGGTGTGCACCAGAATCACCCCCAACCAAAGCAAAAAGTTCTTTTGGGTTCCATTTACATAAAAAGAAGATGATAAAAGCTCTGATTGGACTTATTACAAATTGGTGTTTTTGGGGTTAGAATACACATTCACCCCAAAATTGGAGAGCGACATGTTCATCAGCCCAAAACAAGCATAGGTGTTTTGCTTCCATCTCAATAGAAAAAGGACGATTAAGCTTTGATTGGACTTATATCAATTTGCATGGTGATTTTTGGGTGTGCACCAGAATCACGCCAAAGCAAAAAGGTATTTTGTGTTCCTTCTACAAAAAAAAGATGAAAAAGCTCTGATTGGGCTTATTTCAAATTGGTGTTTTTGGGTGTTTTAGAATGCACACTCACCCAAAAAGCTCAGTTACATGTTTGTAATCAGCCCAAATCAAGCATAGGTGTTTTGCTTCCATCTCAATAGAAAGGGACGAATGAGCTTGGATTGTTCTTTCGTGTTCATTGCCCGACAAATAGCAAAGCGAAGTGTAATAAGCCTAAACAAAGCCAAACAGGTTCTTTTGGGTTCCAGCTACATAGAAGAGAGAATCTTGGATTTCGCTTATTTCGTGTTCTTTGGTGCTAATGCACATTGACGCAGAAATCGCAAAGTGTATGGAATGAGACCAAAATAACACAACACCGTCTTTTCGTTCCATATACGTTGAAAGACGACAAATAAGCTTTGATTGGGCTTATTTCAATTCGCATGGTGTTTCTTGGGTGTGCACCAGAATCACCCCCAACCAAAGCAAAAAGTTCTTTTGGGTTCCATTTACATAAAAAGAAGATGATAAAAGCTCTGATTGGACTTATTACAAATTGGTGTTTTTGGGGTTAGAATACACATTCACCCCAAAATTGGAGAGCGACATGTTTATCAGCCCAAAGCAAGCATAGGTGTTTTGCTTCCATCTCAATAGAAAAAGGACGATTAAGCTTTGATTGGACTTATATCAATTTGCATGGTGATTTTTGGGTGTGCACCAGAATCACCCCAAAGCAAAAAGGTATTTTGTGTTCCTTCTACAAAAAAAAGATGAAAAAGCTCTGATTGGGCTTATTTCAAATTGGTGTTTTTGGGTGTTTTAGAATGCACACTCACCCAAAAAGCTCAGTTACATGTTTGTAATCAGCCCAAATCAAGCATAGGTGTTTTGCTTCCATCTCAATAGAAAGGGACGAATGAGCTTGGATTGTTCTTTCGTGTTCATTGCCCGACAAATAGCAAAGCGAAGTGTAATAAGCCTAAACAAAGCCAAACAGGTTCTTTTGGGTTCCAGCTACATAGAAGAGAGAATCTTGGATTTCGCTTATTTCGTGTTCTTTGGTGCTAATGCACATTGACGCAGAAATCGCAAAGTGTATGGAATGAGACCAAAATAACACAACACCGTCTTTTCGTTCCATATACGTTGAAAGACGACAAATAAGCTTTGATTGGGCTTATTTCAATTCGCATGGTGTTTCTTGGGTGTGCACCAGAATCACCCCCAACCAAAGCAAAAAGTTCTTTTGGGTTCCATTTACATAAAAAGAAGATGATAAAAGCTCTGATTGGACTTATTACAAATTGGTGTTTTTGGGGTTAGAATACACATTCACCCCAAAATTGGAGAGCGACATGTTCATCAGCCCAAAACAAGCATAGGTGTTTTGCTTCCATCTCAATAGAAAAAGGACGATTAAGCTTTGATTGGACTTATATCAATTTGCATGGTGATTTTTGGGTGTGCACCAGAATCACCCCAAAGCAAAAAGGTATTTTGTGTTCCTTCTACAAAAAAAAGATGAAAAAGCTCTGATTGGGCTTATTTCAAATTGGTGTTTTTGGGTGTTTTAGAATGCACACTCACCCAAAAAGCTCAGTTACATGTTTGTAATCAGCCCAAATCAAGCATAGGTGTTTTGCTTCCATCTCAATAGAAAGGGACGAATGAGCTTGGATTGTTCTTTCGTGTTCATTGCCCGACAAATAGCAAAGCGAAGTGTAATAAGCCTAAACAAAGCCAAACAGGTTCTTTTGGGTTCCAGCTACATAGAAGAGAGAATCTTGGATTTCGCTTATTTCGTGTTCTTTGGTGCTAATGCACATTGACGCAGAAATCGCAAAGTGTATGGAATGAGACCAAAATAACACAACACCGTCTTTTCGTTCCATATACGTTGAAAGACGACAAATAAGCTTTGATTGGGCTTATTTCAATTCGCATGGTGTTTCTTGGGTGTGCACCAGAATCACCCCCAACCAAAGCAAAAAGTTCTTTTGGGTTCCATTTACATAAAAAGAAGATGATAAAAGCTCTGATTGGACTTATTACAAATTGGTGTTTTTGGGGTTAGAATACACATTCACCCCAAAATTGGAGAGCGACATGTTCATCAGCCCAAAACAAGCATAGGTGTTTTGCTTCCATCTCAATAGAAAAAGGACGATTAAGCTTTGATTGGACTTATATCAATTTGCATGGTGATTTTTGGGTGTGCACCAGAATCACGCCAAAGCAAAAAGGTATTTTGTGTTCCTTCTACAAAAAAAAGATGAAAAAGCTCTGATTGGGCTTATTTCAAATTGGTGTTTTTGGGTGTTTTAGAATGCACACTCACCCAAAAAGCTCAGTTACATGTTTGTAATCAGCCCAAATCAAGCATAGGTGTTTTGCTTCCATCTCAATAGAAAGGGACGAATGAGCTTGGATTGTTCTTTCGTGTTCATTGCCCGACAAATAGCAAAGCGAAGTGTAATAAGCCTAAACAAAGCCAAACAGGTTCTTTTGGGTTCCAGCTACATAGAAGAGAGAATCTTGGATTTCGCTTATTTCGTGTTCTTTGGTGCTAATGCACATTGACGCAGAAATCGCAAAGTGTATGGAATGAGACCAAAATAACACAACACCGTCTTTTCGTTCCATATACGTTGAAAGACGACAAATAAGCTTTGATTGGGCTTATTTCAATTCGCATGGTGTTTCTTGGGTGTGCACCAGAATCACCCCCAACCAAAGCAAAAAGTTCTTTTGGGTTCCATTTACATAAAAAGAAGATGATAAAAGCTCTGATTGGACTTATTACAAATTGGTGTTTTTGGGGTTAGAATACACATTCACCCCAAAATTGGAGAGCGACATGTTCATCAGCCCAAAACAAGCATAGGTGTTTTGCTTCCATCTCAATAGAAAAAGGACGATTAAGCTTTGATTGGACTTATATCAATTTGCATGGTGATTTTTGGGTGTGCACCAGAATCACGCCAAAGCAAAAAGGTATTTTGTGTTCCTTCTACAAAAAAAAGATGAAAAAGCTCTGATTGGGCTTATTTCAAATTGGTGTTTTTGGGTGTTTTAGAATGCACACTCACCCAAAAAGCTCAGTTACATGTTTGTAATCAGCCCAAATCAAGCATAGGTGTTTTGCTTCCATCTCAATAGAAAGGGACGAATGAGCTTGGATTGTTCTTTCGTGTTCATTGCCCGACAAATAGCAAAGCGAAGTGTAATAAGCCTAAACAAAGCCAAACAGGTTCTTTTGGGTTCCAGCTACATAGAAGAGAGAATCTTGGATTTCGCTTATTTCGTGTTCTTTGGTGCTAATGCACATTGACGCAGAAATCGCAAAGTGTATGGAATGAGACCAAAATAACACAACACCGTCTTTTCGTTCCATATACGTTGAAAGACGACAAATAAGCTTTGATTGGGCTTATTTCAATTCGCATGGTGTTTCTTGGGTGTGCACCAGAATCACCCCCAACCAAAGCAAAAAGTTCTTTTGGGTTCCATTTACATAAAAAGAAGATGATAAAAGCTCTGATTGGACTTATTACAAATTGGTGTTTTTGGGGTTAGAATACACATTCACCCCAAAATTGGAGAGCGACATGTTCATCAGCCCAAAACAAGCATAGGTGTTTTGCTTCCATCTCAATAGAAAAAGGACGATTAAGCTTTGATTGGACTTATATCAATTTGCATGGTGATTTTTGGGTGTGCACCAGAATCACCCCAAAGCAAAAAGGTATTTTGTGTTCCTTCTACAAAAAAAAGATGAAAAAGCTCTGATTGGGCTTATTTCAAATTGGTGTTTTTGGGTGTTTTAGAATGCACACTCACCCAAAAAGCTCAGTTACATGTTTGTAATCAGCCCAAATCAAGCATAGGTGTTTTGCTTCCATCTCAATAGAAAGGGACGAATGAGCTTGGATTGTTCTTTCGTGTTCATTGCCCGACAAATAGCAAAGCGAAGTGTAATAAGCCTAAACGAAGCCAAACAGGTTCTTTTGGGTTCCAGCTACATAGAAGAGAGAATCTTGGATTTCGCTTATTTCGTGTTCTTTGGTGCTAATGCACATTGACGCAGAAATCGCAAAGTGTATGGAATGAGACCAAAATAACACAACACCGTCTTTTCGTTCCATATACGTTGAAAGACGACAAATAAGCTTTGATTGGGCTTATTTCAATTCGCATGGTGTTTCTTGGGTGTGCACCAGAATCACCCCCAACCAAAGCAAAAAGTTCTTTTGGGTTCCATTTACATAAAAAGAAGATGATAAAAGCTCTGATTGGACTTATTACAAATTGGTGTTTTTGGGGTTAGAATACACATTCACCCCAAAATTGGAGAGCGACATGTTCATCAGCCCAAAACAAGCATAGGTGTTTTGCTTCCATCTCAATAGAAAAAGGACGATTAAGCTTTGATTGGACTTATATCAATTTGCATGGTGATTTTTGGGTGTGCACCAGAATCACGCCAAAGCAAAAAGGTATTTTGTGTTCCTTCTACAAAAAAAAGATGAAAAAGCTCTGATTGGGCTTATTTCAAATTGGTGTTTTTGGGTGTTTTAGAATGCACACTCACCCAAAAAGCTCAGTTACATGTTTGTAATCAGCCCAAATCAAGCATAGGTGTTTTGCTTCCATCTCAATAGAAAGGGACGAATGAGCTTGGATTGTTCTTTCGTGTTCATTGCCCGACAAATAGCAAAGCGAAGTGTAATAAGCCTAAACAAAGCCAAACAGGTTCTTTTGGGTTCCAGCTACATAGAAGAGAGAATCTTGGATTTCGCTTATTTCGTGTTCTTTGGTGCTAATGCACATTGACGCAGAAATCGCAAAGTGTATGGAATGAGACCAAAATAACACAACACCGTCTTTTCGTTCCATATACGTTGAAAGACGACAAATAAGCTTTGATTGGGCTTATTTCAATTCGCATGGTGTTTCTTGGGTGTGCACCAGAATCACCCCCAACCAAAGCAAAAAGTTCTTTTGGGTTCCATTTACATAAAAAGAAGATGATAAAAGCTCTGATTGGACTTATTACAAATTGGTGTTTTTGGGGTTAGAATACACATTCACCCCAAAATTGGAGAGCGACATGTTCATCAGCCCAAAACAAGCATAGGTGTTTTGCTTCCATCTCAATAGAAAAAGGACGATTAAGCTTTGATTGGACTTATATCAATTTGCATGGTGATTTTTGGGTGTGCACCAGAATCACGCCAAAGCAAAAAGGTATTTTGTGTTCCTTCTACAAAAAAAAGATGAAAAAGCTCTGATTGGGCTTATTTCAAATTGGTGTTTTTGGGTGTTTTAGAATGCACACTCACCCAAAAAGCTCAGTTACATGTTTGTAATCAGCCCAAATCAAGCATAGGTGTTTTGCTTCCATCTCAATAGAAAGGGACGAATGAGCTTGGATTGTTCTTTCGTGTTCATTGCCCGACAAATAGCAAAGCGAAGTGTAATAAGCCTAAACAAAGCCAAACAGGTTCTTTTGGGTTCCAGCTACATAGAAGAGAGAATCTTGGATTTCGCTTATTTCGTGTTCTTTGGTGCTAATGCACATTGACGCAGAAATCGCAAAGTGTATGGAATGAGACCAAAATAACACAACACCGTCTTTTCGTTCCATATACGTTGAAAGACGACAAATAAGCTTTGATTGGGCTTATTTCAATTCGCATGGTGTTTCTTGGGTGTGCACCAGAATCACCCCCAACCAAAGCAAAAAGTTCTTTTGGGTTCCATTTACATAAAAAGAAGATGATAAAAGCTCTGATTGGACTTATTACAAATTGGTGTTTTTGGGGTTAGAATACACATTCACCCCAAAATTGGAGAGCGACATGTTTATCAGCCCAAAGCAAGCATAGGTGTTTTGCTTCCATCTCAATAGAAAAAGGACGATTAAGCTTTGATTGGACTTATATCAATTTGCATGGTGATTTTTGGGTGTGCACCAGAATCACCCCAAAGCAAAAAGGTATTTTGTGTTCCTTCTACAAAAAAAAGATGAAAAAGCTCTGATTGGGCTTATTTCAAATTGGTGTTTTTGGGTGTTTTAGAATGCACACTCACCCAAAAAGCTCAGTTACATGTTTGTAATCAGCCCAAATCAAGCATAGGTGTTTTGCTTCCATCTCAATAGAAAGGGACGAATGAGCTTGGATTGTTCTTTCGTGTTCATTGCCCGACAAATAGCAAAGCGAAGTGTAATAAGCCTAAACAAAGCCAAACAGGTTCTTTTGGGTTCCAGCTACATAGAAGAGAGAATCTTGGATTTCGCTTATTTCGTGTTCTTTGGTGCTAATGCACATTGACGCAGAAATCGCAAAGTGTATGGAATGAGACCAAAATAACACAACACCGTCTTTTCGTTCCATATACGTTGAAAGACGACAAATAAGCTTTGATTGGGCTTATTTCAATTCGCATGGTGTTTCTTGGGTGTGCACCAGAATCACCCCCAACCAAAGCAAAAAGTTCTTTTGGGTTCCATTTACATAAAAAGAAGATGATAAAAGCTCTGATTGGACTTATTACAAATTGGTGTTTTTGGGGTTAGAATACACATTCACCCCAAAATTGGAGAGCGACATGTTCATCAGCCCAAAACAAGCATAGGTGTTTTGCTTCCATCTCAATAGAAAAAGGACGATTAAGCTTTGATTGGACTTATATCAATTTGCATGGTGATTTTTGGGTGTGCACCAGAATCACCCCAAAGCAAAAAGGTATTTTGTGTTCCTTCTACAAAAAAAAGATGAAAAAGCTCTGATTGGGCTTATTTCAAATTGGTGTTTTTGGGTGTTTTAGAATGCACACTCACCCAAAAAGCTCAGTTACATGTTTGTAATCAGCCCAAATCAAGCATAGGTGTTTTGCTTCCATCTCAATAGAAAGGGACGAATGAGCTTGGATTGTTCTTTCGTGTTCATTGCCCGACAAATAGCAAAGCGAAGTGTAATAAGCCTAAACAAAGCCAAACAGGTTCTTTTGGGTTCCAGCTACATAGAAGAGAGAATCTTGGATTTCGCTTATTTCGTGTTCTTTGGTGCTAATGCACATTGACGCAGAAATCGCAAAGTGTATGGAATGAGACCAAAATAACACAACACCGTCTTTTCGTTCCATATACGTTGAAAGACGACAAATAAGCTTTGATTGGGCTTATTTCAATTCGCATGGTGTTTCTTGGGTGTGCACCAGAATCACCCCCAACCAAAGCAAAAAGTTCTTTTGGGTTCCATTTACATAAAAAGAAGATGATAAAAGCTCTGATTGGACTTATTACAAATTGGTGTTTTGGGGGTTAGAATACACATTCACCCCAAAATTGGAGAGCGACATGTTCATCAGCCCAAAACAAGCATAGGTGTTTTGCTTCCATCTCAATAGAAAAAGGACGATTAAGCTTTGATTGGACTTATATCAATTTGCATGGTGATTTTTGGGTGTGCACCAGAATCACGCCAAAGCAAAAAGGTATTTTGTGTTCCTTCTACAAAAAAAAGATGAAAAAGCTCTGATTGGGCTTATTTCAAATTGGTGTTTTTGGGTGTTTTAGAATGCACACTCACCCAAAAAGCTCAGTTACATGTTTGTAATCAGCCCAAATCAAGCATAGGTGTTTTGCTTCCATCTCAATAGAAAGGGACGAATGAGCTTGGATTGTTCTTTCGTGTTCATTGCCCGACAAATAGCAAAGCGAAGTGTAATAAGCCTAAACAAAGCCAAACAGGTTCTTTTGGGTTCCAGCTACATAGAAGAGAGAATCTTGGATTTCGCTTATTTCGTGTTCTTTGGTGCTAATGCACATTGACGCAGAAATCGCAAAGTGTATGGAATGAGACCAAAATAACACAACACCGTCTTTTCGTTCCATATACGTTGAAAGACGACAAATAAGCTTTGATTGGGCTTATTTCAATTCGCATGGTGTTTCTTGGGTGTGCACCAGAATCACCCCCAACCAAAGCAAAAAGTTCTTTTGGGTTCCATTTACATAAAAAGAAGATGATAAAAGCTCTGATTGGACTTATTACAAATTGGTGTTTTTGGGGTTAGAATACACATTCACCCCAAAATTGGAGAGCGACATGTTCATCAGCCCAAAACAAGCATAGGTGTTTTGCTTCCATCTCAATAGAAAAAGGACGATTAAGCTTTGATTGGACTTATATCAATTTGCATGGTGATTTTTGGGTGTGCACCAGAATCACGCCAAAGCAAAAAGGTATTTTGTGTTCCTTCTACAAAAAAAAGATGAAAAAGCTCTGATTGGGCTTATTTCAAATTGGTGTTTTTGGGTGTTTTAGAATGCACACTCACCCAAAAAGCTCAGTTACATGTTTGTAATCAGCCCAAATCAAGCATAGGTGTTTTGCTTCCATCTCAATAGAAAGGGACGAATGAGCTTGGATTGTTCTTTCGTGTTCATTGCCCGACAAATAGCAAAGCGAAGTGTAATAAGCCTAAACAAAGCCAAACAGGTTCTTTTGGGTTCCAGCTACATAGAAGAGAGAATCTTGGATTTCGCTTATTTCGTGTTCTTTGGTGCTAATGCACATTGACGCAGAAATCGCAAAGTGTATGGAATGAGACCAAAATAACACAACACCGTCTTTTCGTTCCATATACGTTGAAAGACGACAAATAAGCTTTGATTGGGCTTATTTCAATTCGCATGGTGTTTCTTGGGTGTGCACCAGAATCACCCCCAACCAAAGCAAAAAGTTCTTTTGGGTTCCATTTACATAAAAAGAAGATGATAAAAGCTCTGATTGGACTTATTACAAATTGGTGTTTTTGGGGTTAGAATACACATTCACCCCAAAATTGGAGAGCGACATGTTCATCAGCCCAAAACAAGCATAGGTGTTTTGCTTCCATCTCAATAGAAAAAGGACGATTAAGCTTTGATTGGACTTATATCAATTTGCATGGTGATTTTTGGGTGTGCACCAGAATCACCCCAAAGCAAAAAGGTATTTTGTGTTCCTTCTACAAAAAAAAGATGAAAAAGCTCTGATTGGGCTTATTTCAAATTGGTGTTTTTGGGTGTTTTAGAATGCACACTCACCCAAAAAGCTCAGTTACATGTTTGTAATCAGCCCAAATCAAGCATAGGTGTTTTGCTTCCATCTCAATAGAAAGGGACGAATGAGCTTGGATTGTTCTTTCGTGTTCATTGCCCGACAAATAGCAAAGCGAAGTGTAATAAGCCTAAACGAAGCCAAACAGGTTCTTTTGGGTTCCAGCTACATAGAAGAGAGAATCTTGGATTTCGCTTATTTCGTGTTCTTTGGTGCTAATGCACATTGACGCAGAAATCGCAAAGTGTATGGAATGAGACCAAAATAACACAACACCGTCTTTTCGTTCCATATACGTTGAAAGACGACAAATAAGCTTTGATTGGGCTTATTTCAATTCGCATGGTGTTTCTTGGGTGTGCACCAGAATCACCCCCAACCAAAGCAAAAAGTTCTTTTGGGTTCCATTTACATAAAAAGAAGATGATAAAAGCTCTGATTGGACTTATTACAAATTGGTGTTTTTGGGGTTAGAATACACATTCACCCCAAAATTGGAGAGCGACATGTTCATCAGCCCAAAACAAGCATAGGTGTTTTGCTTCCATCTCAATAGAAAAAGGACGATTAAGCTTTGATTGGACTTATATCAATTTGCATGGTGATTTTTGGGTGTGCACCAGAATCACGCCAAAGCAAAAAGGTATTTTGTGTTCCTTCTACAAAAAAAAGATGAAAAAGCTCTGATTGGGCTTATTTCAAATTGGTGTTTTTGGGTGTTTTAGAATGCACACTCACCCAAAAAGCTCAGTTACATGTTTGTAATCAGCCCAAATCAAGCATAGGTGTTTTGCTTCCATCTCAATAGAAAGGGACGAATGAGCTTGGATTGTTCTTTCGTGTTCATTGCCCGACAAATAGCAAAGCGAAGTGTAATAAGCCTAAACAAAGCCAAACAGGTTCTTTTGGGTTCCAGCTACATAGAAGAGAGAATCTTGGATTTCGCTTATTTCGTGTTCTTTGGTGCTAATGCACATTGACGCAGAAATCGCAAAGTGTATGGAATGAGACCAAAATAACACAACACCGTCTTTTCGTTCCATATACGTTGAAAGACGACAAATAAGCTTTGATTGGGCTTATTTCAATTCGCATGGTGTTTCTTGGGTGTGCACCAGAATCACCCCCAACCAAAGCAAAAAGTTCTTTTGGGTTCCATTTACATAAAAAGAAGATGATAAAAGCTCTGATTGGACTTATTACAAATTGGTGTTTTTGGGGTTAGAATACACATTCACCCCAAAATTGGAGAGCGACATGTTCATCAGCCCAAAACAAGCATAGGTGTTTTGCTTCCATCTCAATAGAAAAAGGACGATTAAGCTTTGATTGGACTTATATCAATTTGCATGGTGATTTTTGGGTGTGCACCAGAATCACGCCAAAGCAAAAAGGTATTTTGTGTTCCTTCTACAAAAAAAAGATGAAAAAGCTCTGATTGGGCTTATTTCAAATTGGTGTTTTTGGGTGTTTTAGAATGCACACTCACCCAAAAAGCTCAGTTACATGTTTGTAATCAGCCCAAATCAAGCATAGGTGTTTTGCTTCCATCTCAATAGAAAGGGACGAATGAGCTTGGATTGTTCTTTCGTGTTCATTGCCCGACAAATAGCAAAGCGAAGTGTAATAAGCCTAAACAAAGCCAAACAGGTTCTTTTGGGTTCCAGCTACATAGAAGAGAGAATCTTGGATTTCGCTTATTTCGTGTTCTTTGGTGCTAATGCACATTGACGCAGAAATCGCAAAGTGTATGGAATGAGACCAAAATAACACAACACCGTCTTTTCGTTCCATATACGTTGAAAGACGACAAATAAGCTTTGATTGGGCTTATTTCAATTCGCATGGTGTTTCTTGGGTGTGCACCAGAATCACCCCCAACCAAAGCAAAAAGTTCTTTTGGGTTCCATTTACATAAAAAGAAGATGATAAAAGCTCTGATTGGACTTATTACAAATTGGTGTTTTTGGGGTTAGAATACACATTCACCCCAAAATTGGAGAGCGACATGTTCATCAGCCCAAAACAAGCATAGGTGTTTTGCTTCCATCTCAATAGAAAAAGGACGATTAAGCTTTGATTGGACTTATATCAATTTGCATGGTGATTTTTGGGTGTGCACCAGAATCACGCCAAAGCAAAAAGGTATTTTGTGTTCCTTCTACAAAAAAAAGATGAAAAAGCTCTGATTGGGCTTATTTCAAATTGGTGTTTTTGGGTGTTTTAGAATGCACACTCACCCAAAAAGCTCAGTTACATGTTTGTAATCAGCCCAAATCAAGCACAGGTGTTTTGCTTCCATCTCAATAGAAAGGGACGAATGAGCTTGGATTGTTCTTTCGTGTTCATTGCCCGACAAATAGCAAAGCGAAGTGTAATAAGCCTAAACGAAGCCAAACAGGTTCTTTTGGGTTCCAGCTACATAGAAGAGAGAATCTTGGATTTCGCTTATTTCGTGTTCTTTGGTGCTAATGCACATTGACGCAGAAATCGCAAAGTGTATGGAATGAGACCAAAATAACACAACACCGTCTTTTCGTTCCATATACGTTGAAAGACGACAAATAAGCTTTGATTGGGCTTATTTCAATTCGCATGGTGTTTCTTGGGTGTGCACCAGAATCACCCCCAACCAAAGCAAAAAGTTCTTTTGGGTTCCATTTACATAAAAAGAAGATGATAAAAGCTCTGATTGGACTCATTACAAATTGGTGTTTTTGGGGTTAGAATACACATTCACCCCAAAATTGGAGAGCGACATGTTCATCAGCCCAAAACAAGCATAGGTGTTTTGCTTCCATCTCAATAGAAAAAGGACGATTAAGCTTTGATTGGACTTATATCAATTTGCATGGTGATTTTTGGGTGTGCACCAGAATCACCCCAAAGCAAAAAGGTATTTTGTGTTCCTTCTACAAAAAAAAGATGAAAAAGCTCTGATTGGGCTTATTTCAAATTGGTGTTTTTGGGTGTTTTAGAATGCACACTCACCCAAAAAGCTCAGTTACATGTTTGTAATCAGCCCAAATCAAGCACAGGTGTTTTGCTTCCATCTCAATAGAAAGGGACGAATGAGCTTGGATTGTTCTTTCGTGTTCATTGCCCGACAAATAGCAAAGCGAAGTGTAATAAGCCTAAACGAAGCCAAACAGGTTCTTTTGGGTTCCAGCTACATAGAAGAGAGAATCTTGGATTTCGCTTATTTCGTGTTCTTTGGTGCTAATGCACATTGACGCAGAAATCGCAAAGTGTATGGAATGAGACCAAAATAACACAACACCGTCTTTTCGTTCCATATACGTTGAAAGACGACAAATAAGCTTTGATTGGGCTTATTTCAATTCGCATGGTGTTTCTTGGGTGTGCACCAGAATCACCCCCAACCAAAGCAAAAAGTTCTTTTGGGTTCCATTTACATAAAAAGAAGATGATAAAAGCTCTGATTGGACTTATTACAAATTGGTGTTTTTGGGGTTAGAATACACATTCACCCCAAAATTGGAGAGCGACATGTTTATCAGCCCAAAACAAGCATAGGTGTTTTGCTTCCATCTCAATAGAAAAAGGACGATTAAGCTTTGATTGGACTTATATCAATTTGCATGGTGATTTTTGGGTGTGCACCAGAATCACCCCAAAGCAAAAAGGTATTTTGTGTTCCTTCTACAAAAAAAAGATGAAAAAGCTCTGATTGGGCTTATTTCAAATTGGTGTTTTTGGGTGTTTTAGAATGCACACTCACCCAAAAAGCTGTTACATGTTTGTAATCAGCCCAAATCAAGCATAGGTGTTTTGCTTCCATCTCAATAGAAAGGGACGAATGAGCTTGGATTGTTCTTTCGTGTTCATTGCCCGACAAATAGCAAAGCGAAGTGTAATAAGCCTAAACAAAGCCAAACAGGTTCTTTTGGGTTCCAGCTACATAGAAGAGAGAATCTTGGATTTCGCTTATTTCGTGTTCTTTGGTGCTAATGCACATTGACGCAGAAATCGCAAAGTGTATGGAATGAGACCAAAATAACACAACACCGTCTTTTCGTTCCATATACGTTGAAAGACGACAAATAAGCTTTGATTGGGCTTATTTCAATTCGCATGGTGTTTCTTGGGTGTGCACCAGAATCACCCCCAACCAAAGCAAAAAGTTCTTTTGGGTTCCATTTACATAAAAAGAAGATGATAAAAGCTCTGATTGGACTTATTACAAATTGGTGTTTTTGGGGTTAGAATACACATTCACCCCAAAATTGGAGAGCGACATGTTCATCAGCCCAAAACAAGCATAGGTGTTTTGCTTCCATCTCAATAGAAAAAGGACGATTAAGCTTTGATTGGACTTATATCAATTTGCATGGTGATTTTTGGGTGTGCACCAGAATCACGCCAAAGCAAAAAGGTATTTTGTGTTCCTTCTACAAAAAAAAGATGAAAAAGCTCTGATTGGGCTTATTTCAAATTGGTGTTTTTGGGTGTTTTAGAATGCACACTCACCCAAAAAGCTCAGTTACATGTTTGTAATCAGCCCAAATCAAGCATAGGTGTTTTGCTTCCATCTCAATAGAAAGGGACGAATGAGCTTGGATTGTTCTTTCGTGTTCATTGCCCGACAAATAGCAAAGCGAAGTGTAATAAGCCTAAACAAAGCCAAACAGGTTCTTTTGGGTTCCAGCTACATAGAAGAGAGAATCTTGGATTTCGCTTATTTCGTGTTCTTTGGTGCTAATGCACATTGACGCAGAAATCGCAAAGTGTATGGAATGAGACCAAAATAACACAACACCGTCTTTTCGTTCCATATACGTTGAAAGACGACAAATAAGCTTTGATTGGGCTTATTTCAATTCGCATGGTGTTTCTTGGGTGTGCACCAGAATCACCCCCAACCAAAGCAAAAAGTTCTTTTGGGTTCCATTTACATAAAAAGAAGATGATAAAAGCTCTGATTGGACTTATTACAAATTGGTGTTTTTGGGGTTAGAATACACATTCACCCCAAAATTGGAGAGCGACATGTTTATCAGCCCAAAACAAGCATAGGTGTTTTGCTTCCACCTCTATAGAAAAAGGACGATTAAGCTTTGATTGGACTTATATCAATTTGCATGGTGTTTTTTGGGTGTGCACCAGAATCACCCCAAAGCAAAAAGGTATTTTGTGTTCCTTCTACAAAAAAAAGATGAAAAAGCTCTGATTGGGCTTATTTCAAATGGTGTTTTTGGGTGTTTTAGAATGCACACTCACCCAAAAAGCTCAGTTACATGTTTGTAATCAGCCCAAATGAAGCATAGGTGTTTTGCTTCCATCTCAATAGAAAAAGGACGATTAAGCTTTGATTGGACTTATATCAATTTGCATGGTGATTTTTGGGTGTGCACCAGAATCACCCCAAAGCAAAAAGGTATTTTGTGTTCCTTCTACAAAAAAAAGATGAAAAAGCTCTGATTGGGCTTATTTCAAATTGGTGTTTTTGGGTGTTTTAGAATGCACACTCACCCAAAAAGCTCAGTTACATGTTTGTAATCAGCCCAAATCAAGCATAGGTGTTTTGCTTCCATCTCAATAGAAAGGGACGAATGAGCTTGGATTGTTCTTTCGTGTTCATTGCCCGACAAATAGCAAAGCGAAGTGTAATAAGCCTAAACAAAGCCAAACAGGTTCTTTTGGGTTCCAGCTACATAGAAGAGAGAATCTTGGATTTCGCTTATTTCGTGTTCTTTGGTGCTAATGCACATTGACGCAGAAATCGCAAAGTGTATGGAATGAGACCAAAATAACACAACACCGTCTTTTCGTTCCATATACGTTGAAAGACGACAAATAAGCTTTGATTGGGCTTATTTCAATTCGCATGGTGTTTCTTGGGTGTGCACCAGAATCACCCCCAACCAAAGCAAAAAGTTCTTTTGGGTTCCATTTACATAAAAAGAAGATGATAAAAGCTCTGATTGGACTTATTACAAATTGGTGTTTTGGGGGTTAGAATACACATTCACCCCAAAATTGGAGAGCGACATGTTTATCAGCCCAAAACAAGCATAGGTGTTTTGCTTCCATCTCAATAGAAAAAGGACGATTAAGCTTTGATTGGACTTATATCAATTTGCATGGTGATTTTTGGGTGTGCACCAGAATCACCCCAAAGCAAAAAGGTATTTTGTGTTCCTTCTACAAAAAAAAGATGAAAAAGCTCTGATTGGGCTTATTTCAAATTGGTGTTTTTGGGTGTTTTAGAATGCACACTCACCCAAAAAGCTCAGTTACATGTTTGTAATCAGCCCAAATCAAGCATAGGTGTTTTGCTTCCATCTCAATAGAAAGGGACGAATGAGCTTGGATTGTTCTTTCGTGTTCATTGCCCGACAAATAGCAAAGCGAAGTGTAATAAGCCTAAACAAAGCCAAACAGGTTCTTTTGGGTTCCAGCTACATAGAAGAGAGAATCTTGGATTTCGCTTATTTCGTGTTCTTTGGTGCTAATGCACATTGACGCAGAAATCGCAAAGTGTATGGAATGAGACCAAAATAACACAACACCGTCTTTTCGTTCCATATACGTTGAAAGACGACAAATAAGCTTTGATTGGGCTTATTTCAATTCGCATGGTGTTTCTTGGGTGTGCACCAGAATCACCCCCAACCAAAGCAAAAAGTTCTTTTGGGTTCCATTTACATAAAAAGAAGATGATAAAAGCTCTGATTGGACTTATTACAAATTGGTGTTTTGGGGGTTAGAATACACATTCACCCCAAAATTGGAGAGCGACATGTTTATCAGCCCAAAACAAGCATAGGTGTTTTGCTTCCATCTCAATAGAAAAAGGACGATTAAGCTTTGATTGGACTTATATCAATTTGCATGGTGATTTTTGGGTGTGCACCAGAATCACCCCAAAGCAAAAAGGTATATTGTGTTCCTTCTACAAAAAAAAAAATGAAAAAGCTCTGATTGGGCTTATTTCAAATTGGTGTTTTTGGGTGTTTCAGAATGCACACTCACCCAAAAAGCTCAGTTACATGTTTGTAATCAGCCCAAATCAAGCATAGGTGTTTTGCTTCCATCTCAATAGAAAGGGACGAATGAGCTTGGATTGTTCTTTCGTGTTCATTGCCCGACAAATAGCAAAGCGAAGTGTAATAAGCCTAAACAAAGCCAAACAGGTTCTTTTGGGTTCCAGCTACATAGAAGAGAGAATCTTGGATTTCGCTTATTTCGTGTTCTTTGGTGCTAATGCACATTGACGCAGAAATCGCAAAGTGTATGGAATGAGACCAAAATAACACAACACCGTCTTTTCGTTCCATATACGTTGAAAGACGACAAATAAGCTTTGATTGGGCTTATTTCAATTCGCATGGTGTTTCTTGGGTGTGCACCAGAATCACCCCCAACCAAAGCAAAAAGTTCTTTTGGGTTCCATTTACATAAAAAGAAGATGATAAAAGCTCTGATTGGACTTATTACAAATTGGTGTTTTGGGGGTTAGAATACACATTCACCCCAAAATTGGAGAGCGACATGTTTATCAGCCCAAAACAAGCATAGGTGTTTTGCTTCCATCTCAATAGAAAAAGGACGATTAAGCTTTGATTGGACTTATATCAATTTGCATGGTGATTTTTGGGTGTGCACCAGAATCACCCCAAAGCAAAAAGGTATTTTGTGTTCCTTCTACAAAAAAAAGATGAAAAAGCTCTGATTGGGCTTATTTCAAATTGGTGTTTTTGGGTGTTTTAGAATGCACACTCACCCAAAAAGCTCAGTTA
>NW_028112933.1:5000-7500 GCF_964234715.1 Podarcis melisellensis
ATTCACCCTAACCCTAACCCTAACCCTAACCCTAACCCTAACCCTAACCCTAACCCTAACCCTAACCCTAACCCTAACCCTAATCTTGGATTGTTCTTGCAGTGTTCATTCACCCTAACCCTAACCCTAACCCTAACCCTAACCCTAACCCTAACCCTAACCCTAACCCTAACCCTAACCCTAATCTGGATTGTTCTTGTGGTGTTCATTCATCCTAACCCTAACCCTAACCCTAACCCTAACCCTAACCCTAACCCTAACCCTAAACCCTAACCCTAACCCTAACCCTATTCTTGGATTTTTCTTGCGGTGGTCATTCACCCTAACCCTAACCCTATCCCTAACCCTAACCCTAACCCTAATCTTGGATTGTTCTTGTAGTGTTCATTCATCCTAACCCTAACCCTAACCCTAACCCTAACCCTAACCCTAACCCTAACCCTAACCCTAACCCTAACCCTATTCTTGGATTGTTCTTGCGGTGTTCATTCACCCTAACCCTAACCCTAACCCTAACCCTAACCCTAACCCTAACCCTAACCCTAACCCTAACCCTAACCCTAACCCTAACCCTAATCTTGGATTGTTCTTGTGGTGTTCATTCATCCTATCCCTAACCCTAACCCTAACCCTAACCCTAATCTTGGATTGTTCTTGCGGTGTTCATTCATCCTAACCCTAACCCTAACCCTAACCCTAACCCTAACCCTAACCCTAACCCTAACCCTAACCCTAACCCCAACCCTAACCCTAACCCCAACCCTAAAACTAACCCTAACCCTAACACTAACCCTTATCTTGGATTGTTCTTGCGGTGTTCATTCATCCTAACCCTAACCCTAACCCTAACCCTAACCCTAACCCTAACCCTAACCCTAACCCTAACCCCAACCCCAACCCTAACCCTAACCCTAACCCTAACCGTAAAACTAACCCTAACCCTAACCCTTACCCTAACCCTAATCTTGGATTGCTCTTGCGGTGTTCATTCACCCTAACCCTAACCCTAACCCTAACCCTAATCTTGGATTGTTCTTGCAGTGTTCATTCACCCTAACCCTAACCCTAACCCTAACCCTAACCCTAACCCTAACCTTAACCCTAACCCTAACCCTAACCCTAACCCTAACCCTAACCCTAACCCTAACCCTAATCTTGGATTGTTCTTGCGGTGTTCATTCACCCTAACCCTAACCCTAACCCTAACCCTAACCCTAATCTTGGATTGTTCTTGCGGTGTTCATTCATCCTAAACCTAACCCTAACCCTAACCCTAACCCTAACCCTAACCCTAACCCTAACACTAACACTAACACTAACACTAACACTAACCCTTATCTTGGATTGTTCTTGCGGTGTTCATTCATCCTAACCCTAACTCTAACCCTAACCCAAACCCTAACCCTAACCCTAACCCTAACCCTAACCCTAACCCTAACCCTAACCCTAACCCTAACCCTAACCCTAACCCTAACCCCAACCCTAACCCTAACCCTAACCGTAAAACTAACCCTAACCCTAACCCTAAAACTTACCCTAACCCTAATCTTGGATTGCTCTTGCGGTGTTCATTCACCCTAACCCTAACCCTAACCCTAACCCTAACCCTAACCCTAACCCTAACCCTAACCCTAACCCTAACCCTAACCCTAACCCTAACCCTAACCCTAACCCTAATCTTGGATTGTTCTTGCAGTGTTCATTCACCCTAACCCTAACCCTAACCCTAACCCTAACCCTAACCCTAACCCTAACCCTAACCCCAACCCTAACCCTAACCCTAACCCTAACCCTAACCCTAACCCTAACCCTAACCCTAACCCTAACCCTAATCTTGGATTGTTCTTGTGGTGTTCATTCATCCTAACCCTAACCCTAACCCTAACCCTAACCCTAACCCTAACCCTAACCCTAACCCTAACCCTAACCCTAACCCTAACCCTAACCCTATTCTTGGATTTTTCTTGCGGTGGTCATTCACCCTAACCCTAACCCTAACCCTAACCCTAACCCTAACCCTATCCCTAACCCTAACCCTAACCCTAACCCTAACCCTAATCTTGGATTGTTCTTGTAGTGTTCATTCATCCTAACCCTAACCCTAACCCTAACCCTAACCCTAACCCTAACCCTAACCCTAACCCTAACCCTAATCTTGGATTGTTCTTGCGGTGTTCATTCATCCTAACCCTAACCCTAACCCTAACCCTAACCCTAACCCTAACCCTAACCCTAACCCCAACCCTAACCCTAACCCTAACCCTAAAACTAACCCTAACCATAACACTAACCCTTATCTTGGATTGTTCTTGCGGTGTTCATTCATCCTAACCCTAACCCTAACCCTAACCCTAACCCTAACCCTAACCCTAACCCTAACCCTAACCCTAACCCTAACCCTAACCCCAACCCTAACCCTAACCCTAACCCTAACCGTAAAACTAACCCTAACCCTAACCCTTACCCTAACCCTAATCTTGGATTGCTCTTGCGGTGTTCA
>NW_028112933.1:47500-62500 GCF_964234715.1 Podarcis melisellensis
CCCTAACCCTAACCCTAACCCTAATCTTGGATTGTTCTTGCTGTGTTCATTCATCCTAAACCTAACCCTAACCCTAACCCTAACCCTAACCCTAACCCTAACCCTAACCCTAACACTAACACTAACACTAACACTAACACTAACCCTTATCTTGGATTGTTCTTGCGGTGTTCATTCATCCTAACCCTAACCCTAACCCTAACCCTAACCCTAACCCTAACCCTAACCCTAACCCTAACCCTAACCCTAACCCTAATCTTGGATTGTTCTTGTGGTGTTCATTCATCCTAACCCTAACCCTAACCCTAACCCTAACCCTAACCCTAACCCTAACCCTAACCCTAACCCTAATCTTGGATTGTTCTTGCTGTGTTCATTCATCCTAAACCTAACCCTAACCCTAACCCTAACCCTAACCCTAACCCTAACCCTAACACTAACACTAACACTAACACTAACACTAACACTAACCCTTATCTTGGATTGTTCTTGCGGTGTTCATTCATCCTAACCCTAACCCTAACCCTAACCCTAACCCTAACCCTAACCCTAACCCTAAGCCTAACCCTAACCCTAACCCTAACCCTAACCCTAACCCTAACCCTAACCCTAACCCTATTCTCGGAATGTTCTTGCAGTTTTCATTCACCCTAACCCTAACCCTAACCCTAACCCTAACCCTAACCCTATTCTCGGAATGTTCTTGCAGTTTTCATTCACCCTAACCCTAACCCTAACCCTAACCCTAACCCTAACCCTAACCCTAACCCTAACCCTAATCTTGGATTGTTCTTGTAGTGTTCATTCATCCTAACCCTAACCCTAACCCTAACCCTAACCCTAACCCTAACCCTAACCCTAACCCTAACCCTAATCTTGGATTGTTCTTGCGGTGTTCATTCATCCTAAACCTAACCCTAACCCTAACCCTAACCCTAACCCTAACCCTAACCCTAACCCTAATCTTGGATTGTTCTTGTGGTGTTCATTCATCCTAACCCTAACCCTAACCCTAACCCTAACCCTAACCCTAACCCTAACCCTAACCCTAATCTTGGATTGTTCTTGCTGTGTTCATTCATCCTAAACCTAACCCTAACCCTAACCCTAACCCTAACCCTAACCCTAACCCTAACCCTAACCCTAACCCTAACCCTAACCCTAACACTAACACTAACACTAACCCTTATCTTGGATTGTTCTTGCGGTGTTCATTCATCCTAACCCTAACCCTAACCCTAACCCTAACCCTAACCCTAACCCTAACCCTAACCCTAACCCTAACCCTAACCCTAACCCTATTCTTGGATTGTTCTTGTAGTGTTCATTCATCCTAACCCTAACCCTAATCTTGGATTGTTCTTGCGGTGTTCATTCATCCTAAACCTAACCCTAACCCTAACCCTAACCCTAACCCTAACCCTAACCCTAACCCTAACCCTAACCCTAACCCTAACCCTATTCTTGGATTGATCTTCCGGTGTTCATTCACCCTAACCCTAACCCTAACCCTAACCCTAACCCTAACCCTAACCCTAACCCTAACCCTAACCCTAACCCTATTCTCGGAATGTTCTTGCAGTTTTCATTCACCCTAACCCTAACCCTAACCCTAACCCTAACCCTAACCCTAACCCTAACCCTGAACCCTAATCTTGGATTGTTCTTGCGGTGTTCATTCATCCTAACCCTAACCCTAACCCTAACCCTAACCCTAACCCTAACACTAACACTAACCCTAACCCTTATCTTGGATTGTTCTTGCGGTGTTCATTCACCCTAACCCTAACCCTAACCCTAACCCTAACCCTAACCCTAACCCTAACCCTAACCCTAACCCTAACCCTATCCCTATTCTTGGATTGTTCTTGCGGTGTTCATTCACCCTAACCCTAACCCTAACCCTAACCCTAACCCTAACCCTAACCCTAACCCTAATCTTGGATTGTTCTTGTAGTGTTCATTCATTATAACCCTAACCCTAACCCTAACCCTAACCCTAACCCTAACCCTAACCCTAACCCTAACCCTAACCCTAATCTTGGATTGTTCTTGCGGTGTTCATTCATCCTAAACCTAACCCTAACCCTAACCCTAACCCTAACCCTAACCCTAACCCTAACCCTAACCCTAACCCTAACCCTAACCCTAATCTTGGATTGTTCTTGTGGTGTTCATTCATCCTAACCCTAACCCTAACCCTAACCCTAACCCTAACCCTAACCCTAACCCTAACCCTAACCCTAACCCTAATCTTGGATTGTTCTTGCTGTGTTCATTCATCCTAAACCTAACCCTAACCCTAACCCTAACCCTAACCCTAACCCTAACCCTAACCCTAACACTAACACTAACACTAACACTAACACTAACCCTTATCTTGGATTGTTCTTGCGGTGTTCATTCATCCTAACCCTAACCCTAACCCTAACCCTAACCCTAACCCTAACCCTAACCCTAAGCCTAACCCTAACCCTAACCCTAACCCTAACCCTAACCCTAACCCTAACCCTATTCTTGGATTTTTCTTGTAGTGTTCATTCATCCTAACCCTAACCCTAACCCTAATCTTGGATTGTTCTTGCGGTGTTCATTCATCCTAATCCTAACCCTAACCCTAACCCTAACCCTAACCCTAACCCTAACCCTAAAACTAACCCTAACCCTAACCCTAACCCTAACCCTAACCCTTACCCTAACCCTAATCTTGGATTGCTCTTGCGGTGTTCATTCACCCTAACCCTAACCCTAACCCTAACCCTAACCCTAACCCTAACCCTAATCTTGGATTGTTCTTGCGGTGTTCATTCACCCTAACCCTAACCCTAACCCTAACCCTAACCATAAACCTAACCCTAACCCTAACCCTAACCCTAACCCTAACCCTAATCTTGGATTGTTCTTGCGGTGTTCATTCAGCCTAACCCTAACCCTAACCCTAACCCTAACCCTAACCCTAACCCTATTCTTGGATTGTTCTTGCGGTGTTCATTCACCCTAACCCTAACCCTAACCCTAACCCTAACCCTAACCCTAACCCTAACCCTAACCCTAACCCTAACCCTAACCCTAACCCTAACCCTAATCTTGGATTGTTCTTGTGGTGTTCATTCATCCTAACCCTAACCCTAACCCTAACCCTAACCCTAACCCTAACCCTAACCCTAACCCTAATCTTGGATTGTTCTTGCGGTGTTCATTCACCCTAACCCTAACCCAAACCCTAATCTTGGATTGTTCTTGTAGTGTTCATTCATCCTAACCCTAACCCTAACCCTAACCCTAACCCTAACCCTAACCCTAATCTTGGATGGTTCTTGCGGTGTTCATTCATCCTAAACCTAACCCTAACCCTAACCCTAACCCTAACCCTAACCCTAACCCTAACCCTAACCCTAACCCTAACACTAACCCTTATCTTGGATTGTTCTTGCGGTGTTCATTCATCCTAACCCTAACCCTAACCCTAACCCTAACCCTAACCCTAAAACTAACCCTAACCCTAACCCTAACCCTAACCATAACCCTAACCCTAACCCTTACCCTAACCCTAATCTTGGATTGCTCTTGCGGTGTTCATTCACCCTAACCCTAACCCTAACCCTAACCCTAACCCTAACCCTAACCCTAACCCTAACCCTAATCTTGGATTGTTCTTGCGGTGTTCATTCACCCTAACCCTAACCCTAACCCTAACCCTAACCCTAACCCTAACCCTAACCCTAACCCTAACCCTAATCTTGGATTGTTCTTGCGTTGTTCATTCACCCTAACCCTAACCCTAACCCTAACCCTAACCCTAACCCTAATCTTGGATTGTTCTTGTGGTGTTCATTCATCCTAACCCTAACCCTAACCCTAACCCTAACCCTAACCCTAACCCTAACCCTAACCCTAACCCTAACCCTAACCCTAACCCTAACCCTAACCCTAATCTTGGATTGTTCTTGTAGTGTTCATTCATCCTAACCCTAACCCTAACCCTAACCCTAACCCTAACCCTAACCCTAACCCTAACCCTAACCCTAACCCTAACCCTAACCCTAACCCTAATCTTGGATTGTTCTTGCGGTGTTCATTCACCCTAACCCTAACCCTAACCCTAACCCTAACCCTAATCTTGGATTGTTCTTGTAATGTTCATTCATCCTAACCCTAACCCTAACCCTAACCCTAACCCTAACCCTAACCCTAGCCCTAACCCTAACCCTAACCCTAACCCTAACCCTAACCCTAACCCTAACCCTAATCTTGGATGGTTCTTGCGGTGTTCATTCATCCTAAACCTAACCCTAACCCTAACCCTAACCCTAACCCTAACCCTAACACTAACCCTAACCCTAAAACTAACACTAACACTAACACTAACCCTTATCTTGGATTGTTCTTGCGGTGTTCATTCATCCTAACCCTAACCCTAACCCTAACCCTAACCCTAACCCTAACCCTAATCTTGGATTGTTCTTGTAGTGTTCATTCATCCTAACCCTAACCCTAACCCTAACCCTAACCCTAACCCTAACCCTAACCCTAACCCTAACCCTAACCCTAACCCTAACCCTAATCTTGGATTGTTCTTGCGGTGTTCATTCATCCTAACCCTAACCCTAACCCTAACCCTAACCCTAACCCTAACCCTAACCCTAACCCTAACCCTAACCCTAACCCTAACCCTAACCCTAATCTTGGATTGTTCTTGTGGTGTTCATTCATCCTAACCCTAACCCTAACCCTAACCCTAACCCTAACCCTAACCCTAACCCTAACCCTAACCCTAACCCTAACCCTAACCCTAATCTTGGATTGTTCTTGCTGTGTTCATTCATCCTAAACCTAACCCTAACCCTAACCCTAACCCTAACCCTAACCCTAACCCTAACCCTAACCCTAACCCTAACACTAACACTAACACTAACCCTTATCTTGGATTGTTCTTGCGGTGTTCATTCATCCTAACCCTAACCCTAACCCTAACCCTAACCCTAACCCTAACCCTAACCCTAACCCTAACCCTAACCCTAACCCTAACCCTATTCTTGGATTGTTCTTGTAGTGTTCATTCATCCTAACCCTAACCCTAATCTTGGATTGTTCTTGCGGTGTTCATTCATCCTAAACCTAACCCTAACCCTAACCCTAACCCTAACCCTAACCCTAACCCTAACCCTAACCCTAACCCTAACCCTATCCCTAACCCTAACCCTAACCCTATTCTTGGATTGATCTTCCGGTGTTCATTCACCCTAACCCTAACCCTAACCCTAACCCTAACCCTAACCCTAACCCTAACCCTAACCCTAACCCTAACCCTAACCCTATTCTCGGATTGTTCTTGCGGTTTTCATTCACCCTAACCCTAACCCTAACCCTAACCCTAACCCTAACCCTAACCCTAACCCTGAACCCTAATCTTGGATTGTTCTTGCGGTGTTCATTCATCCTAACCCTAACCCTAACCCTAACCCTAACCCTAACCCTAACCCTAACCCTAACACTAACACTAACCCTTATCTTGGATTGTTCTTGCGGTGTTCATTCACCCTAACCCTAACCCTAACCCTAACCCTAACCCTAACCCTAACCCTAACCCTAACCCTATCCCTATCCCTATTCTTGGATTGTTCTTGCGATGTTCATTCACCCTAACCCTAACCCTAACCCTAACCCTAACCCTAACCCTAACCCTAACCCTAATCTTGGATTGTTCTTGTAGTGTTCATTCATTATAACCCTAACCCTAACCCTAACCCTAACCCTAACCCTAACCCTAACCCTAACCCTAACCCTAACCCTAACCCTAACCCTAATCTTGGATTGTTCTTGCGGTGTTCATTCATCCTAAACCTAACCCTAACCCTAACCCTAACCCTAACCCTAACCCTAACCCTAACCCTAATCTTGGATTGTTCTTGTGGTGTTCATTCATCCTAACCCTAACCCTAACCCTAACCCTAACCCTAACCCTAACCCTAACCCTAACCCTAATCTTGGATTGTTCTTGCTGTGTTCATTCATCCTAAACCTAACCCTAACCCTAACCCTAACCCTAACCCTAACCCTAACCCTAACACTAACACTAACACTAACACTAACCCTTATCTTGGATTGTTCTTGCGGTGTTCATTCATCCTAACCCTAACCCTAACCCTAACCCTAACCCTAACCCTAACCCTAACCCTAACCCTAACCCTAACCCTAAGCCTAACCCTAACCCTAACCCTAACCCTAACCCTAACCCTAACCCTAACCCTATTCTTGGATTTTTCTTGTAGTGTTCATTCATCCTAACCCTAACCCTAACCCTAATCTTGGATTGTTCTTGCGGTGTTCATTCATCCTAACCCTAACCCTAACCCTAACCCTAACCCTAACCCTAAAACTAACCCTAACCCTAACCCTAACCCTAACCCTAACCCTAACCCTAACCCTTACCCTAACCCTAATCTTGGATTGCTCTTGCGGTGTTCATTCACCCTAACCCTAACCCTAACCCTAACCCTAACCCTAACCCTAACCCTAACCCTAACCCTAACCCTAACCCTAATCTTGGATTGTTCTTGCGGTGTTCATTCACCCTAACCCTAACCCTAACCCTAACCCTAACCCTAACCCTAACCCTAACCATAACCCTAACCCTAACCCTAACCCTAACCCTAACCCTAACCCTAACCCTAACCCTAACCCTAATCTTGGATTGTTCTTGCGGTGTTCATTCAGCCTAACCCTAACCCTAACCCTAACCCTAACCCTAACCCTATTCTTGGATTGTTCTTGCGGTGTTCATTCACCCTAACCCTAACCCTAACCCTAACCCTAACCCTAACCCTAACCCTAACCCTAACCCTAACCCTAACCCTAATCTTGGATTGTTCTTGTGGTGTTCATTCATCCTAACCCTAACCCTAACCCTAACCCTAACCCTAACCCTAACCCTAACCCTAACCCTAACCCTAACCCTAACCCTAACCCTAACCCTAACCCTAACCCTAATCTTGGATTGTTCTTGCGGTGTTCATTCACCCTAACCCTAACCCTAACCCTAACCCTAACCCTAATCTTGGATTGTTCTTGTAGTGTTCATTCATCCTAACCCTAACCCTAACCCTAACCCTAACCCTAACCCTAATCTTGGATGGTTCTTGCGGTGTTCATTCATCCTAAACCTAACCCTAACCCTAACCCTAACCCTAACCCTAACCCTAACCCTAACACTAACCCTTATCTTGGATTGTTCTTGCGGTGTTCATTCATCCTAACCCTAACCCTAACCCTAACCCTAACCCTAACCCTAACCCTAAAACTAACCCTAACCCTAACCCTAACCCTAACCCTAACCCTAACCCTTACCCTTACCCTAACCCTAATCTTGGATTGCTCTTGCGGTGTTCATTCACCCTAACCCTAACCCTAACCCTAACCCTAACCCTAACCCTAACCCTAACCCTAACCCTAACCCTAACCCTAATCTTGGATTGTTCTTGCGGTGTTCATTCACCCTAACCCTAACCCTAACCCTAACCCTAACCCTAACCCTAACCCTAACCCTAATCTTGGATTGTTCTTGCGTTGTTCATTCACCCTAACCCTAACCCTAACCCTAACCCTAACCCTAATCTTGCATTGTTCTTGTGGTGTTCATTCATCCTAACCCTAACCCTAACCCTAACCCTAACCCTAACCCTAACCCTAACCCTAACCCTAACCCTAACCCTAACCCTAACCCTAACCCTAATCTTGGATTGTTCTTGCGGTGTTCATTCACCCTAACCCTAACCCTAACCCTAACCCTAACCCTAACCCTAACCCTAACCCTAACCCTAATCTTGGATTGTTCTTGTAGTGTTCATTCATCCTAACCCTAACCCTAACCCTAACCCTATCCCTAACCCTAACCCTAACCCTAACCCTAACCCTAACCCTAACCCTAACCCTAACCCTAACCCTAACCCTAACCCTAATCTTGGATTGTTCTTGCGGTGTTCATTCACCCTAACCCTAACCCTAACCCTAACCCTAACCCTAACCCTAATCTTGGATTGTTCTTGTAGTGTTCATTCATCCTAACCCTAACCCTAACCCTAACCCTAACCCTAGCCCTAACCCTAACCCTAACCCTAACCCTAACCCTAACCCTAACCCTAACCCTAACCCTAATCTTGGATGGTTCTTGCGGTGTTCATTCATCCTAAACCTAACCCTAACCCTAACCCTAACCCTAACCCTAACCCTAACCCTAACCCTAACCCTAACCCTAACACTAACACTAACACTAACCCTTATCTTGGATTGTTCTTGCGGTGTTCATTCATCCTAACCCTAACCCTAACCCTAACCCTAACCCTAACCCTAACCCTAAAACTAACCCTAACCCTAACCCTAACCCTAACCCTAACCCTAACCCTTACCCTTACCCTAACCCTAATCTTGGATTGCTCTTGCGGTGTTCATTCACCCTAACCCTAACCCTAACCCTAACCCTAACCCTAACCCTAACCCTAACCCTAATCTTGGATTGTTCTTGCGGTGTTCATTCACCCTAACCCTAACCCTAACCCTAACCCTAACCCTAACCCTAACCCTAACCCTAACCCTAACCCTAATCTTGGATTGTTCTTGCGTTGTTCATTCACCCTAACCCTAACCCTAACCCTAACCCTAATCTTGCATTGTTCTTGTGGTGTTCATTCATCCTAACCCTAACCCTAACCCTAACCCTAACCCTAACCCTAACCCTAACCCTAACCCTAACCCTAATCTTGGATTGTTCTTGCGGTGTTCATTCACCCTAACCCTAACCCTAACCCTAACCCTAACCCTAACCCTAACCCTAACCCTAACCCTAACCCTAACCCTAACCCTAATCTTGGATTGTTCTTGTAGTGTTCATTCATCCTAACCCTAACCCTAACCCTAACCCTAACCCTAACCCTAACCCTAACCCTAACCCTAACCCTAATCTTGGATTGTTCTTGCGGTGTTCATTCACCCTAACCCTAACCCTAACCCTAACCCTAACCCTAACCCTAATCTTGGATTGTTCTTGTAATGTTCATTCATCCTAACCCTAACCCTAACCCTAACCCTAACCCTAACCCTAACCCTAGCCCTAACCCTAACCCTAACCCTAACCCTAACCCTAACCCTAACCCTAACCCTAACCCTAATCTTGGATGGTTCTTGCGGTGTTCATTCATCCTAAACCTAACCCTAACCCTAACCCTAACCCTAACCCTAACCCTAACCCTAACACTAACACTAACACTAACACTAACCCTTATCTTGGATTGTTCTTGCGGTGTTCATTCATCCTAACCCTAACCCTAACCCTAACCCTAAAACTAACCCTAACCCTAACCCTAACCCTAACCCTAACCCTAACCCTAACCCTTACCCTAACCCTAATCTTGGATTGCTCTTGCGGTGTTCATTCACCCTAACCCTAACCCTAACCCTAACCCTAACCCTAACCCTAACCCTAATCTTGGATTGTTCTTGCGGTGTTCATTCACCCTAACCCTAACCCTAACCCTAACCCTAACCCTAACCCTAACCCTAACCCTAACCCTAACCCTAATCTTGGATTGTTCTTGCGTTGTTCATTCACCCTAACCCTAACCCTAACCCTAACCCTAACCCTAATCTTGGATTGTTCTTGTGGTGTTCATTCATCCTAACCCTAACCCTAACCCTAACCCTAACCCTAACCCTAACCCTAACCCTAACCCTAACCCTAATCTTGGATTGTTCTTGCGGTGTTCATTCACCCTAACCTTAACCCTAACCCTAACCCTAACCCTAACCCTAACCCTAACCCTAATCTTGGATTGTTCTTGTAGTGTTCATTCATCCTAACCCTAACCCTAACCCTAACCCTAACCCTAACCCTAACCCTAACCCTAACCCTAACCCTAACCCTAACCCTAACCCTAACCCTAACCCTAACTCTAATCTTGGATTGTTCTTGCGGTGTTCATTCACCCTAACCCTATCCCTAACCCTAACCCTAATCTTGGATTGTTCTTGTAGTGTTCATTCATCCTAACCCTAACCCTAACCCTAACCCTAACCCTAACCCTAACCCTAGCCCTAACCCTAACCCTAACCCTAACCCTAACCCTAACCCTAACCCTAACCCTAACCCTAATCTTGGATGGTTCTTGCGGTGTTCATTCATCCTAACCCTAACCCTAACCCTAACCCTAACCCTAACCCTAACCCTAACACTAACACTAACACTAACACTAACACTAACACTAACCCTTATCTTGGATTGTTCTTGCGGTGTTCATTCATCCTAACCCTAACCCTAACCCTAACCCTAACCCTAACCCTAACCCTAAAACTAACCCTAACCCTAACCCTAACCCTAACCCTAACCCTTACCCTAACCCTAATCTTGGATTGCTCTTGCGGTGTTCATTCACCCTAACCCTAACCCTAACCCTAACCCTAACCCTAACCCTAACCCTAATCTTGGATTGTTCTTGCGGTGTTCATTCACCCTAACCCTAACCCTAACCCTAACCCTAACCCTAACCCTAACCCTAACCCTAACCCTAACCCTAACCCTAACCCTAATCTTGGATTGTTCTTGCGGTGTTCATTCACCCTAACCCTAACCCTAACCCTAACCCTAACCCTAACCCTAACCCAAACCCTAACCCTAACCCTAACCCTAATCTTGGATTGTTCTTGCGTTGTTCATTCACCCTAACCCTAACCCTAACCCTAACCCTAATCTTGGATTGTTCTTGTGGTGTTCATTCATCCTAACCCTAACCCTAACCCTAACCCTAACCCTAACCCTAACCCTAACTCTAACCCTAACCCTAATCTTGGATTGTTCTTGCGGTGTTCATTCAGCCTAACCCTAACCCTAACCCTAACCCTAACCCTATTCTTGGATTGTTCTAGCGGTGTTCATTCACCCTAACCCTAACCCTAACCCTAACCCTAACCCTAACCCTAACCCTAACCCTAACCCTAACCCTAACCCTAACCCTAATCTTGGATTGTTCTTGTGGTGTTCATTCATCCTAACCCTAACCCTAACCCTAACCCTAACCCTAACCCTAACCCTAACCCTAACCCTAACTCTAACCCTAATCTTGGATTGTTCTTGCGGTGTTCATTCACCCTAACCCTAACCCTAACCCTAACCCTAACCCTAACCCTAATCTTGGATTGTTCTTGTAGTGTTCATTCATCCTAACCCTAACCCTAACCCTAACCCTAACCCTAACCCTAACCCTAACCCTAACCCTAATCTTGGATGGTTCTTGCAGTGTTCATTCATCCTAAACCTAACCCTAACCCTAACCCTAACCCTAACACTAACACTAACACTAACACTAACACTAACACTAACCCTTATCTTGGATTGTTCTTGCGGTGTTCATTCATCCTAACCCTAACCCTAACCCTAACCCTAACCCTAACCCTAAAACTAACCCTAACCCTAACCCTAACCCTAACCCTAACCCTTATCCTAACCCTAACCCTAATCTTGGATTGCTCTTGCGGTGTTCATTCACCCTAACCCTAACCCTAACCCTAACCCTAACCCTAACCCTAACCCTAACCCTAACCCTAACCGTAACCCTAACCCTAATCTTGGATTGTTCTTGCGTTGTTCATTCACCCTAACCCTAACCCTAACCCTAACCCTAACCCTATTCTTGGATTGTTCTTGCGCTGTTCATTCACCCTAACCCTAACCCTAACCCTAACCCTAACCCTAACCCTAACCCTAACCCTAACCCTAACCCTAACCCTAATCTTGGATTGTTCTTGCGGTGTTCATTCAGCCTAACCCTAACCCTAACCCTAACCCTATTCTTGGATTGTTCTTGCGGTGTTCATTCACCCTAACCCTAACCCTAACCCTAACCCTAACCCTAACCCTAACCCTTACCCTAACCCTAATCTTGGATTGCTCTTGCGGTGTTCATTCACCCTAACCCTAACCCTAACCCTAACCCTAACCCTAACCCTAACCCTAACCCTAACCCTAACCCTAATCTTGGATTGTTCTTGCGGTGTTCATTCACCCTAACCCTAACCCTAACCCTAACCCTAACCCTAACCCTAACCATAACCCTAACCCTAACCCTAACCCTAACCCTAACCCTAACCCTAACCCTAATCTTGGATTGTTCTTGCGGTGTTCATTCAGCCTAACCCTAACCCTAACCCTAACCCTAACCCTATTCTTGGATTGTTCTTGCGGTGTTCATTCACCCTAACCCTAACCCTAACCCTAACCCTAACCCTAACCCTAACCCTAACCCTAACCCTAATCTTGGATTGTTCTTGTGGTGTTCATTCATCCTAACCCTAACCCTAACCCTAACCCTAACCCTAACCCTAACCCTAACCCTAACCCTAACCCTAACCCTAACCCTAACCCTAACCCTAACCCTAACCCTAACCCTAATCTTGGATTGTTCTTGCGGTGTTCATTCACCCTAACCCTAACCCTAACCCTAACCCAAACCCTAATCTTGGATTGTTCTTGTAGTGTTCATTCATCCTAACCCTAACCCTAACCCTAACCCTAACCCTAATCTTGGATGGTTCTTGCGGTGTTCATTCATCCTAAACCTAACCCTAACCCTAACCCTAACCCTAACCCTAACCCTAACCCTAACACTAACCCTTATCTTGGATTGTTCTTGCGGTGTTCATTCATCCTAACCCTAACCCTAACCCTAACCCTAACCCTAACCCTAACCCTAACCCTAACCCTAACCCTAACCCTAACCCTAAAACTAACCCTAACCCTAACCCTAACCCTAACCCTAACCCTAACCCTTACCCTAACCCTAATCTTGGATTGCTCTTGCGGTGTTCATTCACCCTAACCCTAACCCTAACCCTAACCCTAACCCTAACTCTAACCCTAACCCTAACCCTAACCCTAACCCTAACCCTAACCCTAACCCTAACCCTAATCTTGGATTGTTCTTGCGGTGTTCATTCACCCTAACCCTAACCCTAACCCTAACCCTAACCCTAACCCTAATCTTGGATTGTTCTTGCGTTGTTCATTCACCCTAACCCTAACCCTAACCCTAACCCTAACCCTAATCTTGCATTGTTCTTGTGGTGTTCATTCATCCTAACCCTAACCCTAACCCTAACCCTAACACTAACCCTAACCCTAACCCTAACCCTAACCCTAACCCTAATCTTGGATTGTTCTTGCGGTGTTCATTCACCCTAACCCTAACCCTAACCCTAACCCTAACCCTAACCCTAACCCTAACCCTAACCCTAATCTTGGATTGTTCTTGTAGTGTTCATTCATCCTAACCCTAACCCTAACCCTAACCCTAACCCTAACCCTAACCCTAACCCTAACCCTAACCCTAACCCTAACCCTAACCCTAATCTTGGATTGTTCTTGCGGTGTTCATTCACCCTAACCCTAACGCTAACCCTAACCCTAACCCTAACCCTAATCTTGGATTGTTCTTGTAGTGTTCATTCATCCTAACCCTAACCCTAACCCTAACCCTAACCCTAGCCCTAACCCTAACCCTAACCCTAACCCTAACCCTAACCCTAACCCTAACCCTAACCCTAACCCTAATCTTGGATGGTTCTTGCGGTGTTCATTCATCCTAAACCTAACCCTAACCCTAACCCTAACCCTAACCCTAACCCTAACACTAACACTAACACTAACACTAACCCTTATCTTGGATTGTTCTTGCGGTGTTCATTCATCCTAACCCTAACCCTAACCCTAACCCTAACCCTAACCCTAACCCTAACCCTAACCCTAAAACTAACCCTAACCCTAACCCTAACCCTAACCCTAACCCTAACCCTAACCCTAACCCTTACCCTAACCCTAATCTTGGATTGCTCTTGCGGTGTTCATTCACCCTAACCCTAACCCTAACCCTAACCCTAACCCTAACCCTAACCCTAACCCTAACCCTAACCCTAACCCTAACCCTAACCCTAACCCTAATCTTGGATTGTTCTTGCGGTGTTCATTCACCCTAACCCTAACCCTAACCCTAACCCTAACCCTAACCCTAACCCTAACCCTAACCCTAATCTTGGATTGTTCTTGCGTTGATCATTCACCCTAACCCTAACCCTAACCCTAACCCTAACCCTAATCTTGCATTGTTCTTGTGGTGTTCATTCATCCTAACCCTAACCCTAACCCTAACCCTAACCCTAACCCTAACCCTAACCCTAACCCTAATCTTGGATTGTTCTTGCGGTGTTCATTCACCCTAACCCTAACCCTAACCCTAACCCTAACCCTAACCCTAACCCTAACCCTAACCCTAACCCTAATCTTGGATTGTTCTTGTAGTGTTCATTCATCCTAACCCTAACCCTAACCCTAACCCTAACCCTAACCCTAACCCTAACCCTAACCCTAACCCTAACCCTAATCTTGGATTGTTCTTGCGGTGTTCATTCACCCTAACCCTAACCCTAACCCTAACCCTAACCCTAACCCTAATCTTGGATTGTTCTTGTAATGTTCATTCATCCTAACCCTAACCCTAACCCTAACCCTAACCCTAACCCTAACCCTAACCCTAGCCCTAACCCTAACCCTAACCCTAACCCTAACCCTAACCCTAACCCTAACCCTAACCCTAACCCTAACCCTAATCTTGGATGGTTCTTGCGGTGTTCATTCATCCTAAACCTAACCCTAACCCTAACCCTAACCCTAACCCTAACCCTAACCCTAACACTAACACTAACACTAACACTAACACTAACCCTTATCTTGGATTGTTCTTGCGGTGTTCATTCATCCTAACCCTAACCCTAACCCTAACCCTAAAACTAACCCTAACCCTAACCCTAACCCTAACCCTAACCCTTACCCTAACCCTAATCTTGGATTGCTCTTGCGGTGTTCATTCACCCTAACCCTAACCCTAACCCTAACCCTAACCCTAACCCTAACCCTAATCTTGGATTGTTCTTGCGGTGTTCATTCACCCTAACCCTAACCCT
>NW_028112933.1:67500-72500 GCF_964234715.1 Podarcis melisellensis
TAACCCTAACCCTAACCCTAACCCTAACCCTAACCCTAACCCTAACCCTAACCCTAACCCTAACCCTAACCCTTACCCTAACCCTAATCTTGGATTGCTCTTGCGGTGTTCATTCACCCTAACCCTAACCCTAACCCTAACCCTAACCCTAACCCTAACCCTAACCCTAACCCTAATCTTGGATTGTTCTTGCGGTGTTCATTCACCCTAACCCTAACCCTAACCCTAACCCTAACCCTAACCCTAACCCTAATCTTGGATTGTTCTTGCGGTGTTCATTCACCCTAACCCTAACCCTAACCCTAACCCTAACCCTAACCCTAACCCTAACCCAAACCCTAACCCTAACCCTAACCCTAATCTTGGATTGTTCTTGCGTTGTTCATTCACCCTAACCCTAACCCTAACCCTAACCCTAACCCTAACCCTAATCTTGGATTGTTCTTGTGGTGTTCATTCATCCTAACCCTAACCCTAACCCTAACCCTAACCCTAACCCTAACCCTAACCCTAACCCTAACCCTAACCCTAACCCTAATCTTGGATTGTTCTTGCGGTGTTCGTTCAGCCTAACCCTAACCCTAACCCTAACCCTAACCCTATTCTTGGATTGTTCTTGCGGTGTTCATTCACCCTAACCCTAACCCTAACCCTAACCCTAACCCTAACCCTAACCCTAACCCTAACCCTAACCCTAACCCTAATCTTGGATTGTTCTTGTGGTGTTCATTCATCCTAACCCTAACCCTAACCCTAACCCTAACCCTAACCCTAACCCTAACCCTAACCCTAACCCTAACCCTAACACTAACACTAACCCTAACCCTAACCCTAACCCTAATCTTGGATTGTTCTTGCGGTGTTCATTCACCCTAACCCTAACCCTAACCCTAACCCTAATCTTGGATTGTTCTTGTAGTGTTCATTCATCCTAACCCTAACCCTAACCCTAACCCTAACCCTAACCCTAACCCTAACCCTAACCCTAACCCTAACCCTAACCCTAATCTTGGATGGTTCTTGCGGTGTCCATTCATCCTAAACCTAACCCTAACCCTAACCCTAACCCTAACCCTAACCCTAACCCTAACCCTAACCCTAACCCTAACCCTAACCCTAACACTAACACTAACACTAACACTAACCCTTATCTTGGATTGTTCTTGCGGTGTTCATTCATCCTAACCCTAACCCTAACCCTAACCCTAACCCTAACCCTAAAACTAACCCTAACCCTAACCCTAACCCTAACCCTAACCCTAACCCTAACCCTAACCCTAACCCTAACCCTAACCCTTACCCTAACCCTAATCTTGGATTGCTCTTGCGGTGTTCATTCACCCTAACCCTAACCCTAACCCTAACCCTAACCCTAACCCTAACCCTAACCCTAACCCTAACCCTAACCCTAACCCTAACCTTAATCTTGGATTGTTCTTGCGGTGTTCATTCATCCTAACCCTAACCCTAACCCTAACCCTAACCCTAACCCTAACCCTAACCCTAATCTTGGATTGTTCTTGCGTTGTTCATTCACCCTAACCCTAACCCTAACCCTAATCTTGGATTGTTCTTGTGGTGTTCATTCATCCTAACCCTAACCCTAACCCTAACCCTAACCCTAACCCTAACCCTAACCCTAACCCTAACCCTAACCCTAACCCTAACCCTAACCCTAACCCTAACCCTATTCTTGGATTGTTCTTGCGGTGTTCATTCACCCTAACCCTAACCCTAACCCTAACCCTAACCCTAACCCTAACCCTAACCCTAACCCTAACCCTAACCCTAATCTTGGATTGTTCTTGTAGTGTTCATTCAATCTAACCCTAACCCTAACCCTAACCCTAACCCTAACCCTAACCCTAACCCTAACCCTAACCCTAACCCTAACCCTAATCTTGGATTGTTCTTGCGGTGTTCATTCACCCTAACCCTAACCCTAACCCTAACCCTAACCCTAACCCTAACCCTAACCCTAATCTTGGATTGTTCTTGTAGTGTTCATTCATCCTAACCCTAACCCTAACCCTAACCCTAACCCTAACCCTAACGCTAACGCTAACCCTAACCCTAACCCTAACCCTAACCCTAACCCTAACCCTAACCCTAACCCTAACCCTAACCCTAACCCTAATCTTGGATGGTTCTTGCAGTGTTCATTCATCCTAAACCTAACCCTAACCCTAACCCTAACCCTAACCCTAACCCTAACCCTAACCCTAACCCTAACCCTAAAACACTAACACTAACACTAACACTAACCCTTATCTTGGATTGTTCTTGCGGTGTTCATTCACCCTAACCCTAACCCTAACCCTAACCCTAACCCTAAAACTAACCCTAACCCTAACCCTAACCCTAACCCTTACCCTAACCCTAATCTTGGATTGCTCTTGCGGTGTTCATTCACCCTAACCCTAACCCTAACCCTAACCCTAACCCTAACCCTAACCCTATCCCTAACCCTAACCCTAATCTTGGATTGTTCTTGCGGTGTTCATTCACCCTAACCCTAACCCTAACCCTAACCCTAACCCTAACCCTAACCCTAACCCTAACCCTAACCCTAACCCTAACCCTAACCCTAATCTTGGATTGTTCTTGCGTTGTTCATTCACCCTAACCCTAACCCTAACCCTAACCCTAATCTTGGATTGTTCTTGTGGTGTTCATTCATCCTAACCCTAACCCTAACCCTAACCCTAACCCTAACCCTAACCCTAACCCTAACCCTAACCCTAACCCTAATCTTGGATTGTTCTTGCGGTGTTCATTCACCCTAACCCTAACCCTAACCCTAACCCTAACCCTAACCCTAACCCTAACCCTAACCCTAACCCTAACCCTAATCTTGGATTGTTCTTGTAGTGTTCATTCATCCTAACCCTAACCCTAACCCTAACCCTAACCCTAACCCTAACCCTAACCCTAACCCTAACCCTAACCCTAATCTTGGATTGTTCTTGCGGTGTTCATTCATCCTAAACCTAACCCTAACCCTAACCCTAACCCTAACCCTAACCCTAACCCTAACCCTAACCCTAACCCTAACCCTAACCCTAACCCTATTCTTGGATTGTTCTTCCGGTGTTCATTCACTCTAACCCTCACCCTAACCCTAACCCTAACCCTAACCCTAACCCTAACCCTAACCCTAACCCTAACGCTAACCCTAACCCTAACCCTAACCCTAACCCTAACCCTAATCTTGGATGGTTCTTGCAGTGTTCATTCATCCTAAACCTAACCCTAACCCTAACCCTAACCCTAACCCTAACCCTAAAACACTAACACTAACACTAACACTAACCCTTATCTTGGATTGTTCTTGCGGTGTTCATTCATCCTAACCCTAACCCTAACCCTAACCCTAACCCTAACCCTAACCCTAACCCTAAAACTAACCCTAACCCTAACCCTAACCCTAACCCTTACCCTAACCCTAATCTTGGATTGCTCTTGCGGTGTTCATTCACCCTAACCCTAACCCTAACCCTAACCCTAACCCTAACCCTAACCCTAACCCTATCCCTAACCCTAACCCTAATCTTGGATTGTTCTTGCGGTGTTCATTCACCCTAACCCTAACCCTAACCCTAACCCTAACCCTAACCCTAACCCTAACCCTAACCCTAACCCTAACCCTAATCTTGGATTGTTCTTGCGTTGTTCATTCACCCTAACCCTAACCCTAACCCTAACCCTAACCCTAACCCTAATCTTGGATTGTTCTTGTGGTGTTCATTCACCCTAACCCTAACCCTAACCCTAACCCTAACCCTAACCCTAACCCTAACCCTAACCGTAACCCTAACCCTAATCTTGGATTGTTCTTGCGTTGTTCATTCACCCTAACCCTAACCCTAACCCTAACCCTAACCCTATTCTTGGATTGTTCTTGCGCTGTTCATTCACCCTAACCCTAACCCTAACCCTAACCCTAACCCTAACCCTAACCCTAACCCTAACCCTAACCCTAACCCTAACCCTAACCCTAACCCTAACCCTAATCTTGGATTGTTCTTGCGGTGTTCATTCAGCCTAACCCTAACCCTAACCCTAACCCTATTCTTGGATTGTTCTTGCGGTGTTCATTCACCCTAACCCTAACCCTAACCCTAACCCTAACCCTAACCCTAACCCTAACCCTAACCCTAACCCTAATCTTGGATTGTTCTTGCGGTGTTCATTCAGCCTAACCCTAACCCTAACCCTAACCCTATTCTTGGATTGTTCTTGCGGTGTTCATTCACCCTAACCCTAACCCTAACCCTAACCCTAACCCTAACCCTAACCCTAACCCTAACCCTAATCTTGGATTGTTCTTGTGGTGTTCATTCATCCTAACCCTAACCCTAACCCTAACCCTAACCCTAACCCTAACCCTAACCCTAACCCTAACCCTAACCCTAATCTTGGATTGTTCTTGCGGTGTTCATTCAGCCTAACCCTAACCCTAACCCTAACCCTATTCTTGGATTGTTCTTGCGGTGTTCATTCACCCTAACCCTAACCCTAACCCTAACCCTAACCCTAACCCTAACCCTAACCCTAACCCTAATCTTGGATTGTTCTTGTGGTGTTCATTCATCCTAACCCTAACCCTAACCCTAACCCTAACCCTAACCCTAACCCTAACACTAACCCTAACCCTAACCCTAACCCTAATCTTGGATTGTTCTTGCGGTGTTCATTCACCCTAACCCTAACCCTAACCCTAACCCTAATCTTGGATTGTTCTTGTAGTGTTCATTCATCCTAACCCTAACCCTAACCCTAACCCTAACCCTAACCCTAACCCTAACCCTAACCCTAACCCTAACCCTAATCTTGGATGGTTCTTGCGGTGTTCATTCATCCTAACCCTAACCCTAACCCTAACCCTAACCCTAACCCTAACCCTAACCCTAACCCTAACCCTAATCTTGGATGGTTCTTGCGGTGTTCATTCATCCTAACCCTAACCCTAACCCTAACCCTAACCCTAACCCTAACCC
>NW_028112932.1:22500-25000 GCF_964234715.1 Podarcis melisellensis
TTAGGGTTAGGGTTAGGGTTAGGGTTAGGGTTAGGGTTAGGGTTAGGGTTAGGGTTAGGGTTAGGATGAATGAACACCACAAGAACAATCCAAGATTAGGGTTAGGGTTAGGGTTAGGGTTAGGGTTAGGGTTGGGGTTAGGGTTAGGGTTAGGGTTAGGGTTAGGGTTAGGGTTAGGGTTAGGGTTAGGGTTAGGGTTAGGGTTAGGGTTAGGGTTAGGGTTAGGGTTAGGGTTAGGGTTAGGGTTAGGATGAATGAACACCACAAGAACAATCCAAGATTAGGGTTAGGGTTAGGGTTAGGGTTAGGGTTAGGGTGAATGAACAACGCAAGAACAATCCAAGATTAGGGTTAGGGTTAGGGTTAGGGTTAGGGTTAGGGTTAGGGTTAGGGTTAGGGTTAGGGTTAGGGTTAGGGTTAGGGTTAGGGTTAGGGTTAGGGCTAGGGTTAGGGTTAGGTTTAGGAAGAATGAACACCGCAAGAACAATCCAAGAATAGGGTTAGGGTTAGGGTTAGGGTTAGGGTTAGGGTTAGGGTTAGGGTTAGGGTCAGGGTTAGGGTGAATGAACACCGCAAGAACAATCCAAGAATAGGGATAGGGTTAGGGTTAGGGTTAGGGTTAGGGTTAGGGTTAGGGTTAGGATGAATGAACACCACAAGAACAATCCAAGATTAGGGTTAGGGTTAGGGTTAGGGTTAGGGTTAGGGTTAGGGTTGGGGTTAGGGTTAGGGTTAGGGTTAGGGTTAGGGTTAGGGTTAGGGTTAGGGTTAGGATGAATGAACACCACAAGAACAATCCAAGATTAGGGTTAGGGTTAGGGTAAGGGTTAGGGTGAATGAACAACGCAAGAACAATCCAAGATTAGGGTTAGGGTTAGGGTTAGGGTTAGGGTTAGGGTGAATGAACACCGCAAGAACAATCCAAGATTAGGGTTAGGGTTAGGGTTAGGGTTAGGGTAAGGGTTAGGGTTAGGGTTAGGGTTAGGGTTAGGGTTAGGGTTAGGGTTAGGGTTAGGGTTAGGGTTAGGTTTAGGATGAATGAACACCGCAAGAACAATCCAAGAATAGGGTTAGGGTTAGGGTTAGGGTTAGGGTTAGGGTTAGGGTTAGGGTTAGGGTTAGGGTTAGGGTTAGGGTTAGGGTTAGGATGAATGAACACTACAAGAACAATCCAAGATTAGGATTAGGGTTAGGGTTAGGGTTAGGGTTAGGGTTAGGGTTAGGGTTAGGGTTAGGGTTAGGATGAATGAACACCGCAAGAACAATCCAAAAATAGGGTTAGGGTTAGGGTTAGGGTTAGGGTTGGGGTTGGGGTTAGGGTTAGGGTTAGGGTTAGGGTTAGGGTTAGGGTTAGGGTTAGGGTTAGGGTTAGGGTTAGGGTTAGGGTTAGGGTTAGGATGAATGAGCACCGCAAGAACAATCCAAGATTAGGGTTAGGGTTAGGGTTAGGGTTAGGGTTAGGGTTAGGGTTAGGGTTAGGGTTAGGGTTAGGGTTAGGGTTAGGGTTAGGATGAATGAACACCACAAGAACAATCCAAGATTAGGGTTAGGGTTAGGGTTAGGGTTAAGGTTAGGGTTGGGGTTAGGGTTAGGATGAATGAACACCACAAGAACAATCCAAGATTAGGGTTAGGGTTAGGGTTAGGGTTAGGGTTAGGGTTAGGGTTAGGGTGAATGAACAACGCAAGAACAATCCAAGATTAGGGTTAGGGTTAGGGTTAGGGTTAGGGTTAGGGTTAGGGTTAGGGTTAGGGTTAGGGTTAGGGTTAGGATGAATGAACACCACAAGAACAATCCAAGATTAGGGTTAGGGTTAGGGTAAGGGTTAGGGTGAATGAACAACGCAAGAACAATCCAAGATTAGGGTTAGGGTTAGGGTTAGGGTTAGGGTTAGGGTGAATGAACACCGCAAGAACAATCCAAGATTAGGGTTAGGGTTAGGGTTAGGGTAAGGGTTAGGGTTAGGGTTAGGGTTAGGGTTAGGGTTAGGGTTAGGGTTAGGGTTAGGGTTAGGGTTAGGTTTAGGATGAATGAACACCGCAAGAACAATCCAAGAATAGGGTTAGGGTTAGGGTTAGGGTTAGGGTTAGGGTTAGGGTTAGGGTTAGGGTTAGGATGAATGAACACTACAAGAACAATCCAAGATTAGGATTAGGGTTAGGGTTAGGGTTAGGGTTAGGGTTAGGGTTAGGGTTAGGGTTAGGATGAATGAACACCGCAAGAACAATCCAAAAATAGGGTTAGGGTTAGGGTTAGGGTTAGGGTTGGGGTTGGGGTTAGGGTTAGGGTTAGGGTTAGGGTTAGGGTTAGGGTTAGGGTTAGGGTTAGGGTTAGGGTTAGGGTTAGGATGAATGAGCACCGCAAGAACAATCCAAGATTAGGGTTAGGGTTAGGGTTAGGGTTAGGGTTAGGGTTAGGGTTAGGGTTAGGGTTAGGGTTAGGGTTAGGGTTAGGGTTAGGATGAATGAACACCACAAGAACAATCCAAGATTAGGGTTAG
>NW_028112932.1:80000-81470 GCF_964234715.1 Podarcis melisellensis
AATCCAAGAATAGGGTTAGGGTTAGGGTTAGGGTTAGGGTTAGGGTTAGGGTTAGGGTTAGGGTTAGGGTTAGGATGAGTGAACACCACAAGAACAATCCAAGATTAGGGTTAGGGTTAGGGTTAGGGTTGGGGTTAGGGTTGGGGTTAGGGTTAGGGTTAGGGTTAGGGTTAGGGTTAGGGTTAGGGTTAGGGTTAGGATGAATGAACACCGCAAGAACAATCCAAGATTAGGGTTAGGGTTAGGGTTAGGGTTAGGGTTAGGGTTAGGGTAAGGATGAATGAACACTACAAGAACAATCCAAGATTAGGGTTAGGGTTAGGGTTAGGGTTAGGGTTAGGGTTAGGGTTAGGGTTAGGGTTAGGGTTAGGGTTAGGGTTAGGATGAATGAACACCACAAGAACAATCCAAGATTAGGGTTAGGGTTAGGGTTAGGGTTAGGGTAAGGATGAATGAACACTACAAGAACAATCCAAGATTAGGGTTAGGGTTGGGGTTAGGGTTAGGGTTAGGGTTAGGGTTAGGGTTAGGGTGAATGAACACCGCAAGAACAATCCAAGAATAGGGATAGGGTTAGGGTTAGGGTTAGGGTTAGGGTTAGGGTTAGGGTTAGGGTTAGAGTTAGGGTTAGGGTTAGGGTTAGGGTAAGGGTAAGGGTTAGGGTTGGGTTAGGGTTAGGGTTAGGGTGAATGAACACCGCAAGAACAATCCAAGAATAGGGTTAGGGTTAGGGTTAGGGTTAGGGTTAGGGTTAGGGTTAGGGTTAGGGTTAGGGTTAGGGTTAGGGTTAGGGTTAGGGTTAGGGTTAGAGTGAATGAACACCGGAAGAACAATCCAAGAATAGGGTTACTGTTAGGGTTAGGGTTAGGGTTAGGGTTAGGGTTAGGGTTAGGGTTAGGGTTAGGGTTAGAGTTAGGGTTAGGGTTAGGTTTAGGATGAATGAACACTACAAGAACAATCCAAGATTAGGGTTAGGGTTAGGGTTAGGGTTAGGGTTAGGGTTAGGGTTAGGGTTAGGGTGAATGAACACCGCAAGAACAATCCAAGATTAGGGTTAGGGTTAGGGTTAGGGTTAGGGTTAGGGTTAGGGTTAGGGTTAGGGTTAGGGTGAATGAACACCGCAAGAACAATCCAAGAATAGGGTTAGGGTTAGGGTTAGGGTTAGGGTTAGGGTTAGGGTTAGGGTTAGGGTTAGGGTTAGGATGAGTGAACACCACAAGAACAATCCAAGATTAGGGTTAGGGTTAGGGTTAGGGTTGGGGTTAGGGTTGGGGTTAGGGTTAGGGTTAGGGTTAGGGTTAGGGTTAGGGTTAGGGTTAGGGTTAGGGTTAGGGTTAGGGTTAGGTTTAGGATGAATGAACACCGCAAGAACAATCCAAGATTAGGGTTAGGGTTAGGGTTAGGGTTAGGGTAAGGATGAATGAACACTACAAGAACAATCCAAGATTAGGGTTAGGGTTAGGGTTAGGG
>NW_028112931.1:22500-45000 GCF_964234715.1 Podarcis melisellensis
AAGTTACCGAGCTCACAGCTGCAGTCATTGCATCGCAGAAGAAGAATGACGAACTGGACAAGGCTTGCCAGGACCTGCGAACAAGGTGGGAGCAAGCGGCCAGGGCAGGGGTCCCGGGGTCCAGATCGGAGGGCGTTGCACTTGGACGGCGGGGGGGCGCCCTAGTTACGCACTTTAATGGCAACCTTCAAGATTACCCTAACTTCAGAGCGGACATCGTGTATGCACTGCATTTACTCCGTCCTGATTTTAAGGATGAGGAGGAGAGAGTGGGGTTCATAATTTCGCATCTGCATGGGGAGGCCAGAGCTTGGCTGCGCAATTTGTGGCGCGAAGATGGCCCTGCCCGCCGCAGTTCTGATGAATTTATTAAAGCGATGGATGCTTGTTTCCAGTCCTCTGTGGATGTGGATATTGCACGTAGACAGATGCACGGACTGCGACAAGGCAAAGCCACTGTGCGCCAATATCACTCCAAGTTCTTTGCATTACTAACTGCGTTGGGCTGGGAGAAGGATAGTAAACCAGTCAGAGATCTTTTCTGGGAGGGGCTTAGCCCCCCCGTCAAGGATGAGATCGCCAGGGGGGATAGACCCCAGACCCTGGAAGACGTCGTGCATCGGGCTTTGGCTATTGGAATCCGACATGAGGGACGCCCGTGGCACGAGGGGGAGGGACCCCAGGCGCGTGCACCAGCGAGAACCCCCCCTTTTGTCCCCAGGGACTTCAACCAGTCGCACCCCTCGCCCTTGGGGAGGCAAGGTGAAGAGCCGATGGAAATCGGTGGTGCTAGGGCTCAGACACCATCCAGAGCCCCTGTTTCTGGTGCAGTGAAGGCGAAGCCGCCTAGAGGGACCAGGAAATGTTACATCTGTGACAGTGCACACCATATGGCGAAAGAGTGCCCCCAGAGGCTCCAGAAGCACACTGCAGCTCTAGCAACAGTGTCAGCGGAAGTGGTGCAAACGGAGCAGCCTCAGGGAAACGACAGTGCCTGGCTGGAGGCGGAGCTACTGGGGCTCAGCCAGGCGGATCTGTAGAACAGTCCCCAGCACCCTTGCAACGCACAGACCCTTTACCCCCCAAGCCAGCAGTGCAACTCACTGCAACCCTTCAGCTGCCAAATGGACAATCCCTGGAAGTTCCGATCACGGTTGATTCAGGAAGCAACGCGGATTTTGTGGGAATGCAATTTGTCAAGCAGCATGGCATAGCGCTCCTGCCTGCAACGACCCCTCTGAACGTGGTCACAGTGGACGGCAGGAAATTGCTGGGAGGGCAAGTTGTGCAGCAGACGCCTCCCATGGTGATGCAGATTGGAAATCATCGGGAAGTCATTAGCTTCAATGTCACCCACCTGTCAGACACACCCATTGTGTTAGGCATGAGTTGGCTGGAGAGACATAGTCCCGCTGTAGCGTGGTACCAGCGGCAGATCACCTTCTGCTCATCGTATTGTGCTCAGCATTGCATCCAACCCAATCAGGAGGAAGGAGCTGAGCAGCAACTGCACCTGGGCATGGTGCAGGCAGTGCCTCACAAGTACGAGGGATTCTTGGAGGTTTTCTGCGAGAAAGAAGCTGACAAGTTGCCGCCTCACAGGCCTTACGACTGTGCGATCGACCTGGTGCCAGGGGCGCAGCTGCCAACTGCAAAGCTGTATTCCATGTCTGAGGACGAGATGCAAGAGCTCAGAGAATTCATAGAGCAGAATCTGAAGCGCGGGTTCATCCGGGAATCCAAGGCAGTGGGAGGCAGTCCTGTTTTCTTTGTGAAGAAAAAAGACACGCCCCAAAAAAGACTCGTGGTGGATTACAGGTTCATAAACAGACTGACTAAGCCCAAGGCCTTTCCCATGCCCAAGATTGACGACCTCCTAGCGACCGTTAGGAAGGGTAAGATCTTTACCAAGTTGGATTTGCGTGGAGCGTACAATCTCATCCGCATCCGGAAGGGCGATGAGTGGAAGACTGCCATGTTCACGCCTCTAGGCACGTATGAATACAGAGTTATGCCGTTTGGTCTCCAAAATGGCAGCCACGTTTTCCAAGCATTTATGCATCACGTGCTGGCGGGACTCCTCTACAAGAAGTGTGTATGTTTTCTCGACGATATCCTGATTTTCTCGGAATCGCCGGAGGCTCACGAGAAGGATGTAAAGGAGGTCCTACAGAGGTTGAAGGAGCACAGGCTGTACGCCAAGTTGGAGAAGTGCCAGTTTGATGTGACGGAGGTGGATTTTCTTGGCTACAAACTCTCCGACGAGGGGCTGGCCATGGACAGAATCAAGGTCCAAGCGGTGTTGGACTGGAAGAGCCCACGCAATCGGAAGGAGGTCCAAAGATTCATCGGATTTGCCAATTTTTATCGCAAATTCATCAAAGGTTTTGCCAATGAGACGGCAGCAATCACGGACACCCTCAGTTCCAAAAAGAAGAGGTTCGCTTGGACGGAACAGGCAGAGCGCTCTTTTCGGAAGCTTAAAAGCCTCTTCGCCTCCGAGGAACAGCTACTGCACGTGAATCCCGGCAGACCCATGCGAGTGGAAACCGATGCGTCCGACAGAGCGGTTGGAGCCGTCCTTCTGCAGGAGGATCCGCAAGGCAATTGGAGGCCGGGTGCCTTCTACTCCCGGAAGCTCAGCAAGACGGAGCGGAACTACACCATATGGGACAGGGAGCTGTTGGCCATTCATGCAGCTTTCAAAGCGTGGCGGCACTTCCTCATAGGAGCCAAGCACACAGTGCAAGTCCGCACGGATCACAAGAACTTAGAGTATTGGCGAACGGCAAGGCTGCAGACCCAAAGACACATGCGCTGGGCAGAATTCTTTGCAGATTTCGACTTCAAGATAGAATACATCCCGGGGGACTCCAATGTTATAGCAGACGCACTCTCCAGGAAACCGCAATACCTGGAGGAGACGACACCAATTGCAGCGAAGCACATTTTCGCACCGCAGGCGTGGGCGTGCGCGGCTATCGCAGTCGACCTGGACGCGGTGCGACGAGCGTTGCAAGCGGATCAATTTGCACAGTCCAAGATGGAGGAGCTCCGCAGCGGGTCGCAAAGAGACGATGAGTTCCAGTTGCGGGACGGACTCTTAACTCGCAAGGGTGCCCTCTACGTGCCTAGCGATGAACTTCGCGCAAAGGTTCTGCAGCAATTGCACGACGCTCCCAGTGCGGGACATTTCGGCAAGGAGAAGACGATAGAACTAGTGGCCAGGGACTTTTGGTGGCCCCAGATGCGGGGAGAGGTGGCGGATTACGTCGCCAGGTGTGACACCTGTCAGAGGTCCAAACCAGTACACCAGAAACCGGCGGGATTGTTGGAACCGCTGGAAACGCCGCAGCAACCGTGGGAGAGGGTAGCACGGGACTTTGTTACTGACCTGCCCAGCGCCAGGGGCAAGACGGCGGTGCTGGTGGTTGTGGACTTGTTCACCAAGATGGCGCACTTCATTCCTTGTGCCAAGGTGGCGACGGCAGAACAGACCGCCAAACTCTTCATCGACCACGTGTTCAGAGTGCATGGACTACCGCAGTCCGTCCTGTCCGACAGGGGGCGCCAATTTGTTTCCAACTTCTGGAAGAAGCTTCTGGGTATCCTGCACGTCAAGATCGACCTAGCGTCGGCGAGACATCCGCAGACCAACGGCCAAGCAGAGAGGGTCAACGCGATCATGCAGCAGTACCTGAGGTGTTACGCCAATCAGCGACCAGCAGCGTGGGTGGACTACCTGCCGATGGCTGAGTTTGCCTACAACAACACGAAGCACGCATCGACCGGGGTGACACCGTTCTTCGCGAACAATGGCCGTCATCCCAGAACCTTTCCGAGGCTTATAGCACCAGAGGAGGGGGTGCCTCAAGAAGCCGACCAGTTCGCAGCAGAGTTGCAAGAGGTGCACGAGGAGCTGCGGAGACATTTAGAGCTGGCCAAGCAGGCCTATAAGGTGCAGGCGGACAAGCACAGAAGGGCGGGAGAAGACATCCAGGTGGGGGACTGGGTATGGTTAGCAGCCCAAGCTATGCCAGCCAAATCGTTAGCCAAGAAGAAGCTAGGACACAGGCAGCTAGGACCCTACCAAGTTGAGGCTAGGATCAATCCAGTAGCATTTCGCCTGGCCCTTCCAGAAGGCTCCAGAGTGCACCCGGTCTTTCATAGGTCGGTGCTCACTCCCTACAAGGCCCCGCACAGGTTTCAGGAGTCAGTAACAGTACCAGACCCACGCAAAGGGGCACCAAAGAAGGGGGGGTCGCCTAGAGCCGAACCCCTTAACGAGGTCACAGAGATACTGGACTCGAGATGGGGGGAGGAGGGGGTTGAATACTTTCTCGCCAGGGAGGGCACACCAGCCACTGCTAATAGTTGGGTGCCAGGCTACGAGTTAGACGAACCCCTTTTGAAAGAAGAGTTCCATGCACTTTTCCCACATAGACCCATGCCAGCTGAGTACTTTGATGACTGGCTTTTCACACCCACATTGTCAGATAGCACGTTCAGGGGTTTCTCTTCCCCCGAGGGAAGAACACCAGAATCAAGCCCGCCCAGGGGATCGTGCTCGGGGGTGGACACGGAAACCCCTTATTGGTGGGAGGAGCAGCCAGAGGAGGAATGGCGTAAGAGGTGGCTGATAGGTCCTTGGCGGGCAGCACCGGAGGAAGTAGCGATGGAAGCAGAGACTGAGAAGCATTTGGGGGAAGAACCCGAGTTCGAACACACATACACAGAACTGCCAGCAGGGAACATTGACGTAGACGACCTGTATCCTGAGCCTACCCCCGAAGAGCCGCAGTTTCCACAACCGGCCCCCGGCGAGCGGGAGGGGGGAAGGGGGGGCTTCGATGGGGGAATGGATGTCAGGGTTTCAGGGAGAGAAGAGCAGATGGGGGAGGAGACAGAGAGCGAGGGGGAAGAATCCCAGAGAGATGAGGAGGAGGATGACGATGCCCAAAGGTTCTCCATGAGTCTGACCAGTGAGTCAGAGGATTCCCAAAAGGGGGCTCCCCTGGCCAGACCGAAAGGGGGACAAGGGGGAAACAGTGAGGAGCAGGGGAGAGAAGGGAGAAGCCCCAGTGGGGGTCGGAGGCAGGAGCCGGCTTCTCAGCCGGAACGGAGTGAAGGGGGTGGAGTTACAAGTGTGTCAGAGGGAGCAGAGCAGGAGAGAGACAGGGGAAGGAGATCGGAGCAGGGCGCTCAGCCGGAAGGGGTGGAGAGCAGCACCGAGAGCAGTGTAGCGGTCAAGAGAAAGGTCAGGAGCAACGTACGCGCGCCAAGTTCAAAGGTAGAGGCGCGCGGAAGTGAGGAGAGCCCTGGGGAGGAGTCCGGCCCTAAAGCGAGAAGGAGGGGGGCAGAGGTGTCAGAGGATTCAGCCTCGGGCGAGTCCCGGAGAGGGGGAACTCAGGGGGGCAGAAAGACCCTGCGGAAAAGGAAGGAGAGGAAGAGGTGGTCCAGGGCTAGCCTCTTAAATTGGTGCCGAGGCGGGACAGATTCAGAGGGGACTTCAACGATCTAACGGTACAGATGTAGAGTCACAGAGATGGAGTGTAAATGCAACCATGATCTTCAATAAAGACTTTCTGTAAATAAACCGGATCGGAGTTGGGTCTCTTGTGAGCTGGGACCAAACGGGTGACTCTGACAGTAAGTCCCCTCTCCAGAACGCAAAAATTTTTTTTTTTTTGCAAAGCTCACCACCGGGAGCAGCCATGAGCGCGGAGGAACAGCTGCTTACGCTGAGGAATCAAGTTACCGAGCTCACAGCTGCAGTCATTGCATCGCAGAAGAAGAATGACGAACTGGACAAGGCTTGCCAGGACCTGCGAACAAGGTGGGAGCAAGCGGCCAGGGCAGGGGTCCCGGGGTCCAGATCGGAGGGCGTTGCACTTGGACGGCGGGGGGGCGCCCTAGTTACGCACTTTAATGGCAACCTTCAAGATTACCCTAACTTCAGAGCGGACATCGTGTATGCACTGCATTTACTCCGTCCTGATTTTAAGGATGAGGAGGAGAGAGTGGGGTTCATAATTTCGCATCTGCATGGGGAGGCCAGAGCTTGGCTGCGCAATTTGTGGCGCGAAGATGGCCCTGCCCGCCGCAGTTCTGATGAATTTATTAAAGCGATGGATGCTTGTTTCCAGTCCTCTGTGGATGTGGATATTGCACGTAGACAGATGCACGGACTGCGACAAGGCAAAGCCACTGTGCGCCAATATCACTCCAAGTTCTTTGCATTACTAACTGCGTTGGGCTGGGAGAAGGATAGTAAACCAGTCAGAGATCTTTTCTGGGAGGGGCTTAGCCCCCCCGTCAAGGATGAGATCGCCAGGGGGGATAGACCCCAGACCCTGGAAGACGTCGTGCATCGGGCTTTGGCTATTGGAATCCGACATGAGGGACGCCCGTGGCACGAGGGGGAGGGACCCCAGGCGCGTGCACCAGCGAGAACCCCCCCTTTTGTCCCCAGGGACTTCAACCAGTCGCACCCCTCGCCCTTGGGGAGGCAAGGTGAAGAGCCGATGGAAATCGGTGGTGCTAGGGCTCAGACACCATCCAGAGCCCCTGTTTCTGGTGCAGTGAAGGCGAAGCCGCCTAGAGGGACCAGGAAATGTTACATCTGTGACAGTGCACACCATATGGCGAAAGAGTGCCCCCAGAGGCTCCAGAAGCACACTGCAGCTCTAGCAACAGTGTCAGCGGAAGTGGTGCAAACGGAGCAGCCTCAGGGAAACGACAGTGCCTGGCTGGAGGCGGAGCTACTGGGGCTCAGCCAGGCGGATCTGTAGAACAGTCCCCAGCACCCTTGCAACGCACAGACCCTTTACCCCCCAAGCCAGCAGTGCAACTCACTGCAACCCTTCAGCTGCCAAATGGACAATCCCTGGAAGTTCCGATCACGGTTGATTCAGGAAGCAACGCGGATTTTGTGGGAATGCAATTTGTCAAGCAGCATGGCATAGCGCTCCTGCCTGCAACGACCCCTCTGAACGTGGTCACAGTGGACGGCAGGAAATTGCTGGGAGGGCAAGTTGTGCAGCAGACGCCTCCCATGGTGATGCAGATTGGAAATCATCGGGAAGTCATTAGCTTCAATGTCACCCACCTGTCAGACACACCCATTGTGTTAGGCATGAGTTGGCTGGAGAGACATAGTCCCGCTGTAGCGTGGTACCAGCGGCAGATCACCTTCTGCTCATCGTATTGTGCTCAGCATTGCATCCAACCCAATCAGGAGGAAGGAGCTGAGCAGCAACTGCACCTGGGCATGGTGCAGGCAGTGCCTCACAAGTACGAGGGATTCTTGGAGGTTTTCTGCGAGAAAGAAGCTGACAAGTTGCCGCCTCACAGGCCTTACGACTGTGCGATCGACCTGGTGCCAGGGGCGCAGCTGCCAACTGCAAAGCTGTATTCCATGTCTGAGGACGAGATGCAAGAGCTCAGAGAATTCATAGAGCAGAATCTGAAGCGCGGGTTCATCCGGGAATCCAAGGCAGTGGGAGGCAGTCCTGTTTTCTTTGTGAAGAAAAAAGACACGCCCCAAAAAAGACTCGTGGTGGATTACAGGTTCATAAACAGACTGACTAAGCCCAAGGCCTTTCCCATGCCCAAGATTGACGACCTCCTAGCGACCGTTAGGAAGGGTAAGATCTTTACCAAGTTGGATTTGCGTGGAGCGTACAATCTCATCCGCATCCGGAAGGGCGATGAGTGGAAGACTGCCATGTTCACGCCTCTAGGCACGTATGAATACAGAGTTATGCCGTTTGGTCTCCAAAATGGCAGCCACGTTTTCCAAGCATTTATGCATCACGTGCTGGCGGGACTCCTCTACAAGAAGTGTGTATGTTTTCTCGACGATATCCTGATTTTCTCGGAATCGCCGGAGGCTCACGAGAAGGATGTAAAGGAGGTCCTACAGAGGTTGAAGGAGCACAGGCTGTACGCCAAGTTGGAGAAGTGCCAGTTTGATGTGACGGAGGTGGATTTTCTTGGCTACAAACTCTCCGACGAGGGGCTGGCCATGGACAGAATCAAGGTCCAAGCGGTGTTGGACTGGAAGAGCCCACGCAATCGGAAGGAGGTCCAAAGATTCATCGGATTTGCCAATTTTTATCGCAAATTCATCAAAGGTTTTGCCAATGAGACGGCAGCAATCACGGACACCCTCAGTTCCAAAAAGAAGAGGTTCGCTTGGACGGAACAGGCAGAGCGCTCTTTTCGGAAGCTTAAAAGCCTCTTCGCCTCCGAGGAACAGCTACTGCACGTGAATCCCGGCAGACCCATGCGAGTGGAAACCGATGCGTCCGACAGAGCGGTTGGAGCCGTCCTTCTGCAGGAGGATCCGCAAGGCAATTGGAGGCCGGGTGCCTTCTACTCCCGGAAGCTCAGCAAGACGGAGCGGAACTACACCATATGGGACAGGGAGCTGTTGGCCATTCATGCAGCTTTCAAAGCGTGGCGGCACTTCCTCATAGGAGCCAAGCACACAGTGCAAGTCCGCACGGATCACAAGAACTTAGAGTATTGGCGAACGGCAAGGCTGCAGACCCAAAGACACATGCGCTGGGCAGAATTCTTTGCAGATTTCGACTTCAAGATAGAATACATCCCGGGGGACTCCAATGTTATAGCAGACGCACTCTCCAGGAAACCGCAATACCTGGAGGAGACGACACCAATTGCAGCGAAGCACATTTTCGCACCGCAGGCGTGGGCGTGCGCGGCTATCGCAGTCGACCTGGACGCGGTGCGACGAGCGTTGCAAGCGGATCAATTTGCACAGTCCAAGATGGAGGAGCTCCGCAGCGGGTCGCAAAGAGACGATGAGTTCCAGTTGCGGGACAGACTCTTAACTCGCAAGGGTGCCCTCTACGTGCCTAGCGATGAACTTCGCGCAAAGGTTCTGCAGCAATTGCACGACGCTCCCAGTGCGGGACATTTCGGCAAGGAGAAGACGATAGAACTAGTGGCCAGGGACTTTTGGTGGCCCCAGATGCGGGGAGAGGTGGCGGATTACGTCGCCAGGTGTGACACCTGTCAGAGGTCCAAACCAGTACACCAGAAACCGGCGGGATTGTTGGAACCGCTGGAAACGCCGCAGCAACCGTGGGAGAGGGTAGCACGGGACTTTGTTACTGACCTGCCCAGCGCCAGGGGCAAGACGGCGGTGCTGGTGGTTGTGGACTTGTTCACCAAGATGGCGCACTTCATTCCTTGTGCCAAGGTGGCGACGGCAGAACAGACCGCCAAACTCTTCATCGACCACGTGTTCAGAGTGCATGGACTACCGCAGTCCGTCCTGTCCGACAGGGGGCGCCAATTTGTTTCCAACTTCTGGAAGAAGCTTCTGGGTATCCTGCACGTCAAGATCGACCTAGCGTCGGCGAGACATCCGCAGACCAACGGCCAAGCAGAGAGGGTCAACGCGATCATGCAGCAGTACCTGAGGTGTTACGCCAATCAGCGACCAGCAGCGTGGGTGGACTACCTGCCGATGGCTGAGTTTGCCTACAACAACACGAAGCACGCATCGACCGGGGTGACACCGTTCTTCGCGAACAATGGCCGTCATCCCAGAACCTTTCCGAGGCTTATAGCACCAGAGGAGGGGGTGCCTCAAGAAGCCGACCAGTTCGCAGCAGAGTTGCAAGAGGTGCACGAGGAGCTGCGGAGACATTTAGAGCTGGCCAAGCAGGCCTATAAGGTGCAGGCGGACAAGCACAGAAGGGCGGGAGAAGACATCCAGGTGGGGGACTGGGTATGGTTAGCAGCCCAAGCTATGCCAGCCAAATCGTTAGCCAAGAAGAAGCTAGGACACAGGCAGCTAGGACCCTACCAAGTTGAGGCTAGGATCAATCCAGTAGCATTTCGCCTGGCCCTTCCAGAAGGCTCCAGAGTGCACCCGGTCTTTCATAGGTCGGTGCTCACTCCCTACAAGGCCCCGCACAGGTTTCAGGAGTCAGTAACAGTACCAGACCCACGCAAAGGGGCACCAAAGAAGGGGGGGTCGCCTAGAGCCGAACCCCTTAACGAGGTCACAGAGATACTGGACTCGAGATGGGGGGAGGAGGGGGTTGAATACTTTCTCGCCAGGGAGGGCACACCAGCCACTGCTAATAGTTGGGTGCCAGGCTACGAGTTAGACGAACCCCTTTTGAAAGAAGAGTTCCATGCACTTTTCCCACATAGACCCATGCCAGCTGAGTACTTTGATGACTGGCTTTTCACACCCACATTGTCAGATAGCACGTTCAGGGGTTTCTCTTCCCCCGAGGGAAGAACACCAGAATCAAGCCCGCCCAGGGGATCGTGCTCGGGGGTGGACACGGAAACCCCTTATTGGTGGGAGGAGCAGCCAGAGGAGGAATGGCGTAAGAGGTGGCTGATAGGTCCTTGGCGGGCAGCACCGGAGGAAGTAGCGATGGAAGCAGAGACTGAGAAGCATTTGGGGGAAGAACCCGAGTTCGAACACACATACACAGAACTGCCAGCAGGGAACATTGACGTAGACGACCTGTATCCTGAGCCTACCCCCGAAGAGCCGCAGTTTCCACAACCGGCCCCCGGCGAGCGGGAGGGGGGAAGGGGGGGCTTCGATGGGGGAATGGATGTCAGGGTTTCAGGGAGAGAAGAGCAGATGGGGGAGGAGACAGAGAGCGAGGGGGAAGAATCCCAGAGAGATGAGGAGGAGGATGACGATGCCCAAAGGTTCTCCATGAGTCTGACCAGTGAGTCAGAGGATTCCCAAAAGGGGGCTCCCCTGGCCAGACCGAAAGGGGGACAAGGGGGAAACAGTGAGGAGCAGGGGAGAGAAGGGAGAAGCCCCAGTGGGGGTCGGAGGCAGGAGCCGGCTTCTCAGCCGGAACGGAGTGAAGGGGGTGGAGTTACAAGTGTGTCAGAGGGAGCAGAGCAGGAGAGAGACAGGGGAAGGAGATCGGAGCAGGGCGCTCAGCCGGAAGGGGTGGAGAGCAGCACCGAGAGCAGTGTAGCGGTCAAGAGAAAGGTCAGGAGCAACGTACGCGCGCCAAGTTCAAAGGTAGAGGCGCGCGGAAGTGAGGAGAGCCCTGGGGAGGAGCCCGGCCCTAAAGCGAGAAGGAGGGGGGCAGAGGTGTCAGAGGATTCAGCCTCGGGCGAGTCCCGGAGAGGGGGAACTCAGGGGGGCAGAAAGACCCTGCGGAAAAGGAAGGAGAGGAAGAGGTGGTCCAGGGCTAGCCTCTTAAATTGGTGCCGAGGCGGGACAGATTCAGAGGGGACTTCAACGATCTAACGGTACAGGTGTAGAGTCACAGAGATGGAGTGTAAATGCAACCATGATCTTCAATAAAGACTTTCTGTAAATAAACCGGATCGGAGTTGGGTCTCTTGTGAGCTGGGACCAAACGGGTGACTCTGACACTAACCCTAACCCTAACCCTAACCCTAACCCTAACCCTAACCCTAACCCTAACCCTAACCCTAACCCTAACCCTAACCCTAATCTTGGATTGTTCTTGTGGTGTTCATTCATCCTAACCCTAACCCTAACCCTAACCCTAACCCTAACCCTAACCCTAACCCTAACCCTAACCCTAACCCCAACCCTAACCCTAATCTTGGATTGTTCTTGCGGTGTTCATTCACCCTAACCCTAACCCTAACCCTAACCCTAACCCTAACCCTAACCCTAATCTTGGATTGTTCTTGTAGTGTTCATTCATCCTAACCCTAACCCTAACCCTAACCCTAACCCTAACCCTAACCCTAATCTTGGATTGTTCTTGCGGTGTACATTCATCCTAACCCTAACCCTAACCCTAACCCTAACCCTAACCCTAACCCTAACCCTAACCCTAACCCTAACCCTAACCCTAACCCTTATCTTGGATTGTTCTTGCGGTGTTCATTCATCCTAACCCTAACCCTAACCCTAACCCTAACCCTAACCCTAACCCTAACCCTAACCCTAACCCTAACCCTAACCCCAACCCTAACCCTAACCCTAACCCTAACCCTAACCCTTATCTTGGATTGTTCTTGCGGTGTTCATTCATCCTAACCCTAACCCTAACCCTAACCCTAACCCTAACCCTAACCCTAACCCTAACCCTAACCCTAACCCTAACCCTATTCTTGGATTGTTCTTGTGGTGTTCATTCATCCTAACCCTAACCCTAACCCTAACCCTAACCCTAACCCTAACCCTAACCCTAACCCTAACCCTATTTTTGGTTTGTTCTTGCGGTGTTCATTCACCCTAACCCTAACCCTAACCCTAACCCTTACCCTAACCCTAATCCTAACCCTAACCCTAACCCTAACCCTATTCTTGGATTTTTCTTGCGGTGTTCATTCACCCTAACCCTAACCCTAACCCTAACCCTAACCCTAACCCTAATCTTGGATTGTTCTTGCAGTGTTCATTCATCCTAACCCTAACCCTAACCCTAACCCTAACCCTAATCCTAACCCTAACCCTAATCTTGGATTGTTCTTGCGGTGTTCATTCACCCTAACCCTAACCCTAACCCTAACCCTAACCCTAACCCTAACCCTAACCCTAACCCTAACCCTATTCTTGGATTGTTCTTGCGGTGTTCATTCACCCTAACCCTAACCCTAACCCTAACCCTAACCCTAACCCTAACCCTAACCCTAACCCTAACGCTAACCCTAACCCTAACCCTAATCTTGGATTGTTCTTGTGGTGTTCATTCATCCTAACCCTAACCCTAACCCTAACCCTAACCCTAACCCAACCCTAACCCTAACCCTAACCCTAACCCTAACCCTAACCCTAATCTTGGATTGTTCTTGCGGTGTACATTCATCCTAACCCTAACCCTAACCCTAACCCTAACCCTAACCCTAACCCTAACCCTAACCCTAACCCTAACCCTAACCCTTATCTTGGATTGTTCTTGCGGTGTTCATTCATCCTAACCCTAACCCTAACCCTAACCCTAACCCTAACCCTAACCCTAACCCTAACCCTAACCCCAACCCTAACCCTAACCCTAACCCTAACCCTAACCCTTATCTTGGATTGTTCTTGCGGTGTTCATTCATCCTAACCCTAACCCTAACCCTAACCCTAACCCTAACCGTAACCCTAACCCTAACCCTAACCCTAACCCTAACCCTAACCCTAACCCTAACCCTAACCCTAACCCTATTCTTGGATTGTTCTTGTGGTGTTCATTCATCCTAACCCTAACCCTAACCCTAACCCTAACCCTATTTTTGGTTTGTTCTTGCGGTGTTCATTCACCCTAACCCTAACCCTAACCCTAACCCTAACCCTTACCCTAACCCTAATCCTAACCCTAACCCTAACCCTAACCCTAACCCTAACCCTATTCTTGGATTTTTCTTGCGGTGTTCATTCACCCTAACCCTAACCCTAACCCTAACCCTAACCCTAACCCTAATCTTGGATTGTTCTTGCAGTGTTCATTCATCCTAACCCTAACCCTAACCCTAACCCTAACCCTAATCCTAACCCTAACCCTAATCTTGGATTGTTCTTGCGGTGTTCATTCACCCTAACCCTAACCCTAACCCTAACCCTAACCCTAACCCTAACCCTAACCCTAACCCTAACCCTAACCCTAACCCTAACCCTAACCCTATTCTTGGATTGTTCTTGCGGTGTTCATTCACCCTAACCCTAACCCTAACCCTAACCCTAACCCTAACCCTAACCCTAACCCTAACCCTAACGCTAACCCTAACCCTAACCCTAACCCTAATCTTGGATTGTTCTTGTGGTGTTCATTCATCCTAACCCTAACCCTAACCCTAACCCTAACCCTAACCCTAACCCTAACCCTAACCCTAACCCAAATCTTGGATTGTTCTTGCGGTGTTCATTCACCCTAACCCTAACCCTAACCCTAACCCTAACCCTAACCATAACCTTGGATTGTTCTTGTAGTGTTCATTCATCCTAACCCTAACCCTAACCCTAACCCTAACCCTAACCCTAACCCTAATCTTGGATTGTTCTTGCGGTGTTCATTCATCCTAACCCTAACCCTAACCCTAACCCTAACCCTAACCCTAACCCTAACCCTAACCCTAACCCTAACCCTAACCCTAACCCTAACCCTTATCTTGGATTGTTCTTGCGGTGTTCATTCATCCTAACCCTAACCCTAACCCTAACCCTAACCCTAACCCTAACCCCAACCCTAACCCTAACCCTAACCCTAACGCTTATCTTGGATTGTTCTTGCGGTGTTCATTCATCCTAACCCTAACCCTAACCCTAACCCTAACCCTAACCCTAACCCTAACCCTAACCCCAACCCTAACCCTAACCCTAACCCTAACCCTAACCCTAACCCTAACCCTAACCCCAACCCTAACCCTAACCCTAACCCTAACCCTAACCCTAACCCTAACCCTATTCTTGGATTGTTCTTGTAGTGTTCATTCACCCTAACCCTAACCCTAACCCTAACCCTAACCCTAACCCTAACCCTAACCCTAACCCTATTCTTGGATTGTTCTTGCGGTGTTCATTCACCCTAACCCTAACCCTAACCCTAACCCTAACCCTAACCCTAACCCTAACCCTAACCCTAACCCTAACCCTAACCCTAACCCTAACCCTAATCTTGGATTGTTCTTGCGGTGTTCATTCATCCTAACCCTAACCCTAACCCTAACCCTAACCCTAATCTTGGATTGTTCTTGTAGTGTTCATTCATCCTAACCCTAACCCTAACCCTAACCCTAACCCTAACCCTAACCCTAACCCTAACACTAACACTAACACTAACACTAACCCTTATCTTGGATTGTTCTTGCGGTGTTCATTCATCCTAACCCTAACCCTAACCCTAACCCTAACCCTAACCCTAACCCTAACCCTAACCCTAAAATTAACCCTAACCCTAACCCTAACCCCAACCCTAACCCTAACCCTAACCCTAACCCTAACCCTAATCTTGGATTGTTCTTGTGGTGTTCATTTATCCTAACCCTAACCCAAACCCAAACCCAAACCCTAACCCTAACCCTAACCCTAACCCTAACCCTAACCCTAACCCTAACCCTAACCCTAACCCTATTCTTGGATTGTTCTTGCGGTGTTCATTCACCCTAACCCTAACCCTAACCCTAACCCTAACCCTAACCCTAATCCTAACCCTAACCCTAACCCTAACCCTAACCCTAACCCTAACCCTAACCCTAACCCTTACCCTAACCCTAACCCTAACCCTAACCCTATTCTTGGATTGTTCTTGCGGTGTTCATTCACCCTAACCCTAACCCTAACCCTAACCCTCACCCTAACCCTAATCTTGGATTGTTCTTGTGGTGTTCATTCATCCTAACCCTAACCCTAACCCTAACCCTAACCCTAACCCTAACCCTAACCCTAACCCTAACCCTAACCCTAACCCTAATCTTGGATTGTTCTTGCGGTGTTCATTCACCCTAACCCTAACCCTAACCCTAAACCCTAACCCTAACCCTAACCCTAACCCTAATCTTGGATTGTTCTTGTAGTGTTCATTCATCCTAACCCTAACCCTAACCCTAACCCTAACCCTAACCCTAACCCTAACCCTAATCTTGGATTGTTCTTGCGGTGTACATTCATCCTAACCCTAACCCTAACCCTAACCCTAACCCTAACCCTAACCCTAACCCTAACCCTAAACCTAACCCTAACCCTTATCTTGGATTGTTCTTGCGGTGTTCATTCATCCTAACCCTAACCCTAACCCTAACCCTAACCCTAACCCTAACCCTAACCCTAACCCCAACCCTAACCCTAACCCTAACCCTAACCCTAACCCTTATCTTGGATTGTTCTTGCGGTGTTCATTCATCCTAACCCTAACCCTAACCCTAACCCTAACCCTAACCCTAACCCTAACCCTAACCCTAACCCTAACCCTAACCCTAACCCTATTCTTGGATTGTTCTTGTGGTGTTCATTCATCCTAACCCTAACCCTAACCCTAACCCTAACCCTAACCCTATTTTTGGTTTGTTCTTGCGGTGTTCATTCACCCTAACCCTAACCCTAACCCTAACCCTTACCCTAACCCTAATCCTAACCCTAACCCTAACCCTAACCCTAACCCTATTCTTGGATTTTTCTTGCGGTGTTCATTCACCCTAACCCTAACCCTAACCCTAACCCTAACCCTAACCCTAATCTTGGATTGTTCTTGCAGTGTTCATTCATCCTAACCCTAACCCTAACCCTAACCCTAACCCTAACCCTAATCCTAACCCTAACCCTAATCTTGGATTGTTCTTGCGGTGTTCATTCACCCTAACCCTAACCCTAACCCTAACCCTAACCCTAACCCTAACCCTAACCCTAACCCTAACCCTATTCTTGGATTGTTCTTGCGGTGTTCATTCACCCTAACCCTAACCCTAACCCTAACCCTAACCCTAACCCTAACCCTAACCCTAACCCTAACCCTAACGCTAACCCTAACCCTAACCCTAACCCTAATCTTGGATTGTTCTTGTGGTGTTCATTCATCCTAACCCTAACCCTAACCCTAACCCTAACCCTAACCCTAACCCTAACCCTAACCCTAACCCTAACCCTAACCCTAATCTTGGATTGTTCTTGCGGTGTACATTCATCCTAACCCTAACCCTAACCCTAACCCTAACCCTAACCCTAACCCTAACCCTAACCCTAACCCTAACCCTAACCCTAACCCTAACCCTAACCCTAACCCTAACCCTAACCCTTATCTTGGATTGTTCTTGCGGTGTTCATTCATCCTAACCCTAACCCTAACCCTAACCCTAACCCTAACCCTAACCCTAACCCTAACCCTAACCCCAACCCTAACCCTAACCCTAACCCTAACCCTAACCCTTATCTTGGATTGTTCTTGCGGTGTTCATTCATCCTAACCCTAACCCTAACCCTAACCCTAACCCTAACCCTAACCCTAACCCTAACCCTAACCCTAACCCTAACCCTAACCCTAACCCTATTCTTGGATTGTTCTTGTGGTGTTCATTCATCCTAACCCTAACCCTAACCCTAACCCTAACCCTAACCCTATTTTTGGTTTGTTCTTGCGGTGTTCATTCACCCTAACCCTAACCCTAACCCTAACCCTTACCCTAACCCTAATCCTAACCCTAACCCTAACCCTAACCCTAACCCTATTCTTGGATTTTTCTTGCGGTGTTCATTCACCCTAACCCTAACCCTAACCCTAACCCTAACCCTAACCCTAACCCTAACCCTAATCTTGGATTGTTCTTGCAGTGTTCATTCATCCTAACCCTAACCCTAACCCTAACCCTAACCCTAATCCTAACCCTAACCCTAATCTTGGATTGTTCTTGCGGTGTTCATTCACCCTAACCCTAACCCTAACCCTAACCCTAACCCTAACCCTAACCCTATTCTTGGATTGTTCTTGCGGTGTTCATTCACCCTAACCCTAACCCTAACCCTAACCCTAACCCTAACCCTAACCCTAACCCTAACCCTAACGCTAACCCTAACCCTAACCCTAACCCTAATCTTGGATTGTTCTTGTGGTGTTCATTCATCCTAACCCTAACCCTAACCCTAACCCTAACCCTAACCCTAACCCTAACCCTAACCCTAACCCTAACCCAAATCTTGGATTGTTCTTGCGGTGTTCATTCACCCTAACCCTAACCCTAACCCTAACCCTAACCATAACCTTGGATTGTTCTTGTAGTGTTCATTCATCCTAACCCTAACCCTAACCCTAACCCTAACCCTAACCCTAATCTTGGATTGTTCTTGCGGTGTTCATTCATCCTAACCCTAACCGTAACCCTAACCCTAACCCTAACCCTAACCCTAACCCTAACCCTAACCCTAACCCTAACCCTAACCCTATTCTTGGATTGTTCTTGTAGTGTTCATTCATCCTAACCCTAACCCTAACCCTAACCCTAACCCTAACCCTAACCCTAACCCTAACCCTAACCCTAACCCTAATCTTGGATTGTTCTTGCGGTGTTCATTCATCCTAACCCTAACCCTAACCCTAAGCCTAACCCTAACCCTAACCCTAACCCTAACCCTAACCCTAACCCTAACCCTAACCCTAACCCTAACCCTATTCTTGGATTGTTCTTGCGGTGTTCATTCACCCTTACCTTAACCCTAACCCTAACCCTAACCCTAACCCTAACCCTAACCCTAACCCTATTCTTGGATTGTTCTTGCGGTGTTCATTCACCCTAACCCTAACCCTAACCCTAACCCTAACCCTAACCCTAACCCTAACCCTAACCCTAACCCTAACCCTAATCTTGGATTGTTCTTGCGGTGTTCATTCATCCTAACCCTAACCCTAACCCTAACCCTAACCCTAACCCTAACCCTAACCCTAATCTTGGATTGTTCTTGTAGTGTTCATTCATCCTAACCCTAACCCTAACCCTAACCCTAACCCTAACCCTAACCCTAACCCTAACCCTAACACTAACCCTTATCTTGGATGGTTCTTGCGGTGTTCATTCATCCTAACCCTAACCCTAACCCTAACCCTAACCCTAACCCTAACCCCAACCCTAACCCTAACCCTAACCCTAACCCTAACCCTAACCCTAACCCTAACCCTAACCCTAACCCTAATCTTGGATTGTTCTTGTGGTGTTCATTCATCCTAACCCTAACCCTAACCCTAACCCTAACCCTAACCCTAACCCTAACCCTAACCCTAACCCTAACCCTAACCCTATTCTTGGATTGTTCTTGCGGTGTTCATTCACCCTAACCCTAACCCTAACCCTAACCCTAACCCTAACCCTAACCCTAACCCTAACCCTAACCCTAACCCTAATCTTGGATTGTTCTTGTGGTGTTCATTCATCCTAACCCTAACCCTAACCCTAACCCTAATCTTGGACTGTTCTTGCGGTGTTCATTCACCCTAACCCTAACCCTAACCCTAACCCTAACCCTAATCTTGGATTGTTCTTGTAGTGTTCATTCATCCTAACCCTAACCCTAACCCTAACCCTAACCCTAACCCTAACCCTAACCCTAACCCTAACCCTAATCTTGGATTGTTCTTGCGGTGTTCATTCATCCTAACCCTAACCCTAACCCTAATCCTAACCCTAACCCTAATCTTGGATTGTTCTTGTGGTGTTCATTCACCCTAACCCTAACCCTAACCCTAACCCTAACCCTAACCCTAACCCTAACCCTAACCCTAATCTCTGATTGTTCTTATAGTGTTCATTCATCCTAACCCTAACCCTAACCCTAACCCTAATCTTGGATTGTTCTTGTAGTGTTCATTCATCCTAAACCTAACCCTAACCCTAACTCTAACCCTAACCCTAACCCTAACCCTAACCCTAACACTATTCTTGGATTGTTCTTCCGGTGTTCATTCACCCTAACCCTAACCCTAACCCTAACCCTAACCCTAACCCTATTCTTGGATTGTTCTTGCGGTGTTCATTCACCCTAACCCTTACCCTAACCCTAACCCTAACCCTAACCCTAACCCTAACCCCAACCCTAACCCTAACCCTAGCCCTAACCCTTATCTTGGATTGTTCTTGTAGTGTTCATTCATCCTAACCCTAACCCTAACCCTAACCCTAATCTTGGATTGTTCTTGCGGTGTTCATTCATCCTAACCCTAACCCTAACCCTAACCCTAACCCTAACCCTAACCCTAACACTAACACTAACACTAACCCTTATCTTGGATTGTTCTTGCGGTGTTCATTCATCCTAACCCTAACCCTAACCCTAACCCTAACCCTAACCCTAACCCTAACCCTAACCCTAACCCTAACCCTAACCCTAACCCTAACCCTAACCCTAACCCTAACCCTATTCTTGGATTGTTCTTGCGGTGTTCATTCACCCTAACCCTAACCCTAACCCTAACCCTAACCCTAACCCTAACCCTAATCCTAACCATAACCCTAACCCTTACCCTAACCCTAACCCTAACCCTAACCCTAACCCTATTCTTGGATTGTTCTTGCGGTGTTCATTCACCCTAACCCGAACCCTAACGCTAACCCTAACGCTAACCCTAAACCTAACCCTAACCCTAATCTTGGATTGTTCTTGTGGTGTTCATTCATCCTAACCCTAACCCTAACCCTAACCCTAACCCTAACCCTAACCCTAACCCTAACCCTAATCTTGGATTGTTCTTGCGGTGTTCATTCACCCTAACCCTAACCCTAACCCTAACCCTAACCCTAACCCTAACCCTAACCATAACCTTGGATTGTTCTTGTAGTGTTCATTCATCCTAACCCTAACCCTAACCCTAACCCTAACCCTAATCTTGGATTGTTCTTGCGGTGTTCATTCATCCGAACCCTAACCCTAACCCTAACCCTAACCCTAACCCTAACCCTAACCCTAACCCTAACCCTAACCCTAACCCTATTCTTGGATTGTTCTTGTAGTGTTCATTCACCCTAACCCTAACCCTAACCCTAACCCTAACCCTAACCCTAACCCTAACCCTAACCCTAATCTTGGATTGTTCTTGCGGTGTTCATTCATCCTAACCCTAACCCTAACTCTAACCCTAACCCTAACCCTAACCCTAACCCTAACCCTAACCCTAACCCTAACCCTAACCCTAACCCTAACCCTAACCCTAACTCTAACCCTAACCCTATTCTTGGATTGTTCTTGCGGTGTTCATTCACCCTAACCCTAACCCTAACCCTAACCCTAACCCTAACCCTAACCCTAACCCTATTCTTGGATTGTTCTTGCGGTGTTCATTCACCCTAACCCTAACCCTAACCCTAACCCTAACCCTAACCCTAACCCTAACCCTAACCCTAACCCTAACCCTAACCCTAACCCTAACCCTAATCTTGGATTGTTCTTGCGGTGTTCATTCATCCTAACCCTAACCCTAACCCTAACCCTAACCCTAACCCTAACCCTAACCCTAACCCTAACCCTAACACTAACACTAACACTAACCCTTATCTTGGATTGTTCTTGCGGTGTTCATTCATCCTAACCCTAACCCTAACCCTAACCCTAACCCTAACCCTAACCCTAACCCTAACCCTAAAATTAACCCTAACCCTAACCCTAACCCCAACCCTAACCCTAACCCTAACCCTAACCCTAACCCTAACCCTAACCCTAACCCTAACCCTAATCTTGGATTGTTCTTGTGGTGTTCATTCATCCTAACCCTAACCCAAACCCAAACCCAAACCCAAACCCTAACCCTAACCCTAACCCTAACCCTAACCCTAACCCTAACCCTATTCTTGGATTGTTCTTGCGGTGTTCATTCACCCTAACCCTAACCCTAACCCTAACCCTAACCCTAACCCTAATCCTAACCCTAACCCTAACCCTAACCCTAACCCTAACCCTAACCCTTACCCTAACCCTAACCCTAACCATATTCTTGGATTGTTCTTGCGGTGGTCATTCACCCTAACCCTAACCCTAACCCTAACCCTCACCCTAACCCTAATCTTGGTTTGTTCTTGTGGTGTTCATTCATCCTAACCCTAGCCCTAACCCTAACCCTAACCCTAACCCTAACCCTAACCCTAACCCTAATCTTGGATTGTTCTTGCGGTGTTCATTCACCCTAACCCTAACCCTAACCCTAACCCTAACCCTAACCCTAACCCTAACCCTAACCCTAATCTTGGATTGTTCTTGTAGTGTTCATTCATCCTAACCCTAACCCTAACCCTAACCCTAACCCTAACCCTAACCCTAACCCCAACCCTAACCCTAACCCTAACCCTAACCCTAACCCTAACCCTAACCCTAACCCTAACCCTAACCCTAACCCTAATCTTGGATTGTTCTTGCGGTGTACATTCATCCTAAACCTAACCCTAACCCTAACCCTAACCCTAACCCTAACCCTAACCCTTATCTTGGATTGTTCTTGCGGTGTTCATTCATCCTAACCCTAACCCTAACCCTAACCCTAACCCTAACCCTAACCCCAACCCTAACCCTAACCCTAACCCTAACCCTAACCCTTATCTTGGATTGTTCTTGCGGTGTTCATTCATCCTAACCCTAACCCTAACCCTAACCCTAACCCTAACCCTAACCCTAACCCTATTCTTGGATTGTTCTTGTGGTGTTCATTCATCCTAACCCTAACCCTAACCCTAACCCTAACCCTATTTTTGGTTTGTTCTTGCGGTGTTCATTCACCCTAACCCTAACCCTAACCCTAACCCTTACCCTAACCCTAATCCTAACCCTAACCCTAACCCTAACCCTATTCTTGGATTTTTCTTGCGGTGTTCATTCACCCTAACCCTAACCCTAACCCTAACCCTAACCCTAATCTTGGATTGTTCTTGCAGTGTTCATTCATCCTAACCCTAACCCTAACCCTAACCCTAACCCTAACCCTAACCCTAATCCTAACCCTAACCCTAATCTTGGATTGTTCTTGCGGTGTTCATTCACCCTAACCCTAACCCTAACCCTAACCCTAACCCTAACCCTAACCCTAACCCTAACCCTAACCCTAACCCTAACCC
>NW_028112931.1:57500-60000 GCF_964234715.1 Podarcis melisellensis
CTAACCCTTATCTTGGATTGTTCTTGCGGTGTTCATTCATCCTAACCCTAACCCTAACCCTAACCCTAACCCTAACCCTAACCCTATTCTTGGATTGTTCTTGTGGTGTTCATTCATCCTAACCCTAACCCTAACCCTAACCCTAACCCTAACCCTAACCCTATTCTTGGATTGTTCTTGCGGTGTTCATTCACCCTAACCCTAACCCTAACCCTAACCCTAACCCTAACCCTAACCCTAACCCTAACCCTAACCCTAACCCTAATCTTGGATTGTTCTTTCGGTGTTCATTCATCCTAACCCTAACCCTAACCCTAACCCTAAACTTGGATTGTTCTTGTGGTGTTCATTCATCCTAACCCTAACCCTAACCCTAACCCTAACCCTAACCCTAACCCTAACCCTAACCCTAACCCTAACCCTAACCCTAACCCTAATCTTGGATTGTTCTTGCGGTGTTCATTCATCCTAACCCTAACCCTAACCCTAACCCTAACCCTAACCCTAACCCTAATCTTGGATTGTTCTTCTGGTGTTCATTCACCCTAACCCTAACCCTAACCCTAACCCTAACCCTAACCCTAACCCTAACCCTAACCCTAACCCTAACCCTAACCCTAACCTTGGATTGTTCTTGTAGTGTTCATTCATCCTAACCCTAACCCTAACCCTAACCCTAACCCTAACACTAACACTAACACTAAACCTAACCCTAATCTTGGATTGTTCTTGCGGTGTTCATTCATCCTAACCCTAACCCTAACCCTAATCTTGGATTGTTCTTGCGGTGTTCATTCACCCTAACCCTAACCCTAACCCTAACCCTAACCCTAACCCTAACCCTAACCTTGGATTGTTCTTGTAGTGTTCATTCATCCTAACCCTAACCCTAACCCTAACCCTAACCCTAACCCTAACCCTAACCCTAACCCTAACCCTAACCCTAACCCTAACCCTAATCTTGGATTGTTCTTGCGGTGTTCATTCATCCTAACCCTAACCCTAACCCTAACCCTAACCCTAACCCTAACCCTAACCCTAACCCTAACCCTAACCCTATTCTTGGATTGTTCTTGTAGTGTTCATTCATCCTAACCCTAACCCTAACCCTAACCCTAACCCTAACCCTAACCCTAACCCTAACCCTAACCCTAACCCTAATCTTGGATTGTTCTTGCGGTGTTCATTCATCCTAACCCTAACCCTAACCCTAACCCTAACCCAATTCTTGGATTGTTCTTGCGGTGTTCATTCACCCTAACCCTAACGCTAACCCTAACCCTAACCCTATTCTTGGATTGTTCTTGCGGTGTTCATTCACCCTAACCCTAACCCTAACCCTAACCCTAACCCTAACCCTAACCCTAATCTTGGATTGTTCTTGCGGTGTTCATTCATCCTAACCCTAACCCTAACCCTAACCCTAACCCTAACCCTAACCCTAACCCCAACCCTAACCCTAATCTTGGATTGTTCTTGTAGTGTTCATTCATCCTAACCCTAACCCTAACCCTAACCCTAACCCTAACCCTAACCCTAATCTTGGATTGTTCTTGCGGTGTTCATTCATCCTAAACCTAACCCTAACCCTAACCCTAACCCTAACCCTAACCCTAACCCTAACCCTAACCCTAACCCTAACCCTAACCCTAACCCTAACCCTAACCCTTATCTTGGATTGTTCTTGCGGTGTTCATTCATCCTAACCCTAACCCTAACCCTAACCCTAACCCTAACCCTAACCCTAACCCTAACCCTAACCCTAACCCCAACCCTAACCCTAACCCTAACCCTAACCCTAACCCTAACCCTTATCTTGGATTGTTCTTGCGGTGTTCATTCATCCTAACCCTAACCCTAACCCTAACCCTAACCCTAACCCTAACCCTAACCCTATTCTTGGATTGTTCTTGTGGTGTTCATTCATCCTAACCCTAACCCTAACCCTAACCCTAACCCTAACCCTAACCCTATTCTTGGATTGTTCTTGCGGTGTTCATTCACCCTAACCCTAACCCTAACCCTTACCCTAACCCTAACCCTAACCCTAACCCTAACCCTAACCCTAACCCTAACCCTAACCCTAATCCTAACCCTAACCCTAACCCTAACCCTAACCCTAACCCTAACCCTATTCTTGCATTGTTCTTGCGGTGTTCATTCACCCTAACCCTAACCCTAACCCTAACCCTAACCCTAACGCTAACCCTAACCCTAACCCTAACCCTAATCTTGGATTGTTCTTGCGGTGTTCATTCATCCTAACCTTAACCCTAACCCTAACCCTAAACTTGGATTGTTCTTGTGGTGTTCATTCATCCTAACCCTAAGCCTAACCCTAACCCTAACCCTAACCCTAACCCTAACCCTAACCCTAACCCTAACCCTAACCCTATCCCTAACCCTAACCCTAATCTTGGATTGTTCTTGCGGTGTTCATTCATCCTAACCCTAACCCTAACCCTAACCCTAACCCTAACCCTAACCCTAACCCTAACCC
>NW_028112931.1:67500-80000 GCF_964234715.1 Podarcis melisellensis
ACCCTAACCCTAACCCTAACCCTAACCCTATTCTTGGATTGTTCTTGTAGTGTTCATTCATCCTAACCCTAACCCTAACCCTAACCCTAACCCTAACCCTAACCCTAATCTTGGATTGTTCTTGCGGTGTTCATTCATCCTAACCCTAACCCTAACCCTAACCCTAACCCTAACCCTAACCCTAACCCAATTCTTGGATTGTTCTTGCGGTGTTCATTCACCCTAACCCTAACCCTAACCCTAACCCTAACCCTATTCTTGGATTGTTCTTGCGGTGTTCATTCACCCTAACCCTAACCCTAACCCTAACCCTAACCCTAACCCTAACCCTAATCTTGGATTGTTCTTGCGGTGTTCATTCATCCTAACCCTAACCCTAACCCTAACACTAACCCTAACCCTAACCCTAACCCTAACCCTAACCCTAACCCTAACCCTAACCCTAACCCTAACCCTAACCCTAACCCTAACCCTAACCCTAATCTTGGATTGTTCTTGTAGTGTTCATTCATCCTAACCCTAACCCTAACCCTAACCCTAACCCTAACCCTAACCCTAATCTTGGATTGTTCTTGCGGTGTTCATTCATCCTAAACCTAACCCTAACCCTAACCCTAACCCTAACCCTAACCCTAACCCTAACCCTAACCCTAACCCTAACCCTAACCCTAACCCTAACCCTTATCTTGGATTGTTCTTGCGGTGTTCATTCATCCTAACCCTAACCCTAACCCTAACCCTAACCCTAACCCTAACCCTAACCCTAACCCTAACCCTAACCCTAACCCTAACCCTAACCCTAACCCTAACCCTTATCTTGGATTGTTCTTGCGGTGTTCATTCATCCTAACCCTAACCCTAACCCTAACCCTAACCCTAACCCTAACCCTAACCCTATTCTTGGATTGTTCTTGTGGTGTTCATTCATCCTAACCCTAACCCTAACCCTAACCCTAACCCTAACCCTAACCCTAACCCTAACCCTATTCTTGGATTGTTCTTGCGGTGTTCATTCACCCTAACCCTAACCCTAACCCTTACCCTAACCCTAACCCTAACCCTAACCCTAACCCTAACCCTAACCCTAACCCTAACCCTAACCCTAACCCTAACCCTAATCCTAACCCTAACCCTAACCCTAACCCTAACCCTAACCCTAACCCTAACCCTATTCTTGCATTGTTCTTGCGGTGTTCATTCACCCTAACCCTAACCCTAACCCTAACCCTAACCCTAACCCTAACCCTAACCCTAACCCTAACCCTAACCCTAACCCTAACCCTAATCTTGGATTCTTCTTTCGGTGTTCATTCATCCTAACCCTAACCCTAACCCTAACCCTAAACTTGGATTGTTCTTGTGGTGTTCATTCATCCTAACCCTAACCCTAACCCTAACCCTAACCCTAACCCTAACCCTAACCCTAACCCTAACCCTAATCTTGGATTGTTCTTGCGGTGTTCATTCATCCTAACCCTAACCCTAACCCTAACCCTAACCCTAACCCTAACCCTAATCTTGGATTGTTCTTGTGGTGTTCATTCACCCTAACCCTAACCCTAACCCTAACCCTAACCCTAACCCTAACCCTAACCCTAACCCTAACCTTGGATTGTTCTTGTAGTGTTCATTCATCCTAACCCTAACCCTAACCCTAACCCTAACCCTAACCCTAACACTAACACTAACCCTAACCCTAATCTTGGATTGTTCTTGCGGTGTTCATTCATCCTAACCCTAACCCTAACCCTAATCTTGGATTGTTCTTGCGGTGTTCATTCACCCTAACCCTAACCCTAACCCTAACCCTAACCCTAACCCTAACCCTAACCCTAACCTTGGATTGTTCTTGTAGTGTTCATTCATCCTAACCCTAACCCTAACCCTAACCCTAACCCTAACCCTAACCCTAACCCTAACCCTAATCTTGGATTGTTCTTGCGGTGTTCATTCATCCTAACCCTAACCCTAACCCTAACCCTAACCCTAACCCTAACCCTAACCCTAACCCTAACCCTATTCTTGGATTGTTCTTGTAGTGTTCATTCATCCTAACCCTAACCCTAACCCTAACCCTAACCCTAACCCTAATCTTGGATTGTTCTTGCGGTGTTCATTCATCCTAACCCTAACCCTAACCCTAACCCTAACCCTAACCCTAACCCAATTCTTGGATTGTTCTTGCGGTGTTCATTCACCCTAACCCTAACCCTAACCCTAACCCTAACCCTATTCTTGGATTGTTCTTGCGGTGTTCATTCACCCTAACCCTAACCTAACCCTAACCCTAACCCTAACCCTAACCCTAACCCTAACCCTAATCTTGGATTGTTCTTGCGGTGTTCATTCATCCTAACCCTAACCCTAACCCTAACCCTAACCCTAACCCTAACCCTAACCCTAACCCTAACCCTAACCCTAATCTTGGATTGTTCTTGTAGTGTTCATTCATCCTAACCCTAACCCTAACCCTAACCCTAACCCTAACCCTAACCCTAATCTTGGATTGTTCTTGCGGTGTTCATTCATCCTAACCCTAACCCTAACCCTAACCCTAACCCTAACCCTAACCCTAACCCTAACCCTAACCCTAACCCTAACCCTAACCCTTATCTTGGATTGTTCTTGCGGTGTTCATTCATCCTAACCCTAACCCTAACCCTAACCCTAACCCTAACCCTAACCCTAACCCCAACCCTAACCCTAACCCTAACCCTAACCCTAACCCTAACCCTTATCTAGGATTGTTCTTGCGGTGTTCATTCATCCTAACCCTAACCCTAACCCTAACCCTAACCCTAACCCTAACCCTAACCCTATTCTTGGATTGTTCTTGTGGTGTTCATTCATCCTAACCCTAACCCTAACCCTAACCCTAACCCTAACCCTAACCCTAACCCTAACCCTAACCCTAACCCTAACCCTAACCCTAACCCTATTCTTGGATTGTTCTTGCGGTGTTCATTCACCCTAACCCTAACCCTAACCCTAACCCTAACCCTAACCCTAACCCTAACCCTAACCCTAACCCTAACCCTAACCCTAACCCTAACCCTAACCCTAATCCTAACCCTAACCCTAACCCTAACCCTAACCCTAACCCTATTCTTGCATTGTTCTTGCGGTGTTCATTCACCCTAACCCTAACCCTAACCCTAACCCTAACCCTAACCCTAACCCTAACCCTAACCCTAACCCTAATCTTGGATTGTTCTTGCGGTGTTCATTCATCCTAACCCTAACCCTAACCCTAACCCTAAACTTGGATTGTTCTTGTGGCGTTCATTCATCCTAACCCTAACCCTAACCCTAACCCTAACCCTAACCCTAACCCTAACCCTAACCCTAACCCTAACCCTAACCCTAATCTTGGATTGTTCTTGCGGTGTTCATTCATCCTAACCCTAACCCTAACCCTAACCCTAACCCTAACCCTAACCCTAATCTTGGATTGTTCTTGTGGTGTTCATTCACCCTAACCCTAACCCTAACCCTAACCCTAACCCTAACCCTAACCCTAACCCTAACCTTGGATTGTTCTTGTAGTGTTCATTCATCCTAACCCTAACCCTAACCCTAACCCTAAACCCTAACCCTAACACTAACACTAACCCTAACCCTAACCCTAATCTTGGATTGTTCTTGCGGTGTTCATTCATCCTAACCCTAACCCTAACCCTAACCCTAACCCTAACCCTAACCCTAACCCTAACCCTATTCTTGGATTGTTCTTGCGGTGTTCATTCACCCTAACCCTAACCCTAACCCTAACCCTAACCCTAACCCTAACCCTAACCCTAACCCTATTCTTGGATTGTTCTTTCGGTGTTCATTCACCCTAACCCTAACCCTAACCCTAACCCTAACCCTAACCCTAAGCCTAATCTTGGATTGTTCTTGCGGTGTTCATTCATCCTAACCCTAACCCTAACCCTAACCCTAACCCTAACCCTAACCCTAACCCTAACCCTAACCCTAACCCTAACCCTAACCCTAACCCTAACCCTAACCCTAACCCTAACCCTAATCTTGGATTGTTCTTGCGGTGTTCATTCATCCTAACCCTAACCCTAACCCTAACCCTAACCCTAACCCTAATCTTGGATTGTTCTTGTGGTGTTCATTCACCCTAACCCTAACCCTAACCCTAACCCTAACCCTAACCCTAACCTTGGATTGTTCTTGTAGTGTTCATTCATCCTAACCCTAACCCTAACCCTAACCCTAACCCTAACCCTAACACTAACACTAACCCTAACCCTAATCTTGGATTGTTCTTGCGGTGTTCATTCATCCTAACCCTAACCCTAACCCTAATCTTGGATTGTTCTTGCGGTGTTCATTCACCCTAACCCTAACCCTAACCCTAACCCTAACCCTAACCCTAACCCTAACCCTAACCCTAACCCTAACCTTGGATTGTTCTTGTAGTGTTCATTCATCCTAACCCTAACCCTAACCCTAACCCTAACCCTAACCCTAACCCTAACCCTAACCCTAACCCTAACCCTAACCCTAACCCTAACCCTAATCTTGGATTGTTCTTGCGGTGTTCATTCATCCTAACCCTAACCCTAACCCTAACCCTAACCCTAACCCTAACCCTAACCCTAACCCTAACCCTATTCTTGGATTGTTCTTGTAGTGTTCATTCATCCTAACCCTAACCCTAACCCTAACCCTAACCCTAATCTTGGATTGTTCTTGCGGTGTTCATTCATCCTAACCCTAACCCTAACCCTAACCCTAACCCTAACCCTAACCCAATTCTTGGATTGTTCTTGCGGTGTTCATTCACCCTAACCCTAACCCTAACCCTAACCCTAACCCTATTCTTGGATTGTTCTTGCGGTGTTCATTCACCCTAACCCTAACCCTAACCCTAACCCTAACCCTAACCCTAACCCTAATCTTGGATTGTTCTTGCGGTGTTCATTCATCCTAACCCTAACCCTAACCCTAACCCTAACCCTAACCCTAACCCTAACCCTAACCCTAACCCTAACCCTAACCCTAACCCTAACCCTAACCCTAATCTTGGATTGTTCTTGTAGTGTTCATTCATCCTAACCCTAACCCTAACCCTAACCCTAACCCTAACCCTAACCCTAATCTTGGATTGTTCTTGCGGTGTTCATTCATCCTAACCCTAACCCTAACCCTAACCCTAACCCTAACCCTAACCCTAACCCTAACCCTAACCCTAACCCTTATCTTGGATTGTTCTTGCGGTGTTCATTCATCCTAACCCTAACCCTAACCCTAACCCTAACCCTAACCCTAACCCTAACCCTAACCCCAACCCTAACCCTAACCCTAACCCTAACCCTAACCCTAACCCTTATCTAGGATTGTTCTTGCGGTGTTCATTCATCCTAACCCTAACCCTAACCCTAACCCTAACCCTAACCCTAACCCTAACCCTAACCCTAACCCTATTCTTGGATTGTTCTTGTGGTGTTCATTCATCCTAACCCTAACCCTAACCCTAACCCTAACCCTAACCCTAACCCTAACCCTAACCCTAACCCTAACCCTAACCCTATTCTTGGATTGTTCTTGCGGTGTTCATTCACCCTAACCCTAACCCTAACCCTTACCCTAACCCTAACCCTAACCCTAACCCTAACCCTAACCCTAACCCTAACCCTAACCCTAACCCTAACCCTAACCCTAACCCTAACCCTAATCCTAACCCTAACCCTAACCCTAACCCTAACCCTAACCCTATTCTTGCATTGTTCTTGCGGTGTTCATTCACCCTAACCCTAACCCTAACCCTAACCCTAACCCTAACCCTAACCCTAACCCTAACCCTAACCCTAACCCTAACCCTAACCCTAATCTTGGATTGTTCTTGCGGTGTTCATTCATCCTAACCCCAACCCTAACCCTAACCCAAAACTTGGATTGTTCTTGTGGTGTTCATTCATCCTAACCCTAACCCTAACCCTAACCCTAACCCTAACCCTAACCCTAACCCTAACCCTAACCCTAACCCTAACCCTAACCCTAACCCTAACCCTATCCCTAACCCTAACCCTAATCTTGGATTGTTCTTGCGGTGTTCATTCATCCTAACCCTAACCCTAACACTAACCCTAACCCTAACCCTAACCCTAACCCTAATCTTGGATTGTTCTTGTGGTGTTCATTCACCCTAACCCTAACCCTAACCCTAACCCTAACCCTAACCCTAACCCTAACCCTAACCCTAACCTTGGATTGTTCTTGTAGTGTTCATTCATCCTAACCCTAACCCTAACCCTAACCCTAACACTAACACTAACACTAACCCTAACCCTAATCTTGGATTGTTCTTGCGGTGTTCATTCATCCTAACCCTAACCCTAACCCTAACCCTAACCCTAACCCTAACCCTAACCCTAACCCTAACCCTAACCCTATTCTTGGATTGTTCTTGCGGTGTTCATTCACCCTAACCCTAACCCTAACCCTAACCCTAACCCTAACCCTAACCCTAACCCTATTCTTGGATTGTTCTTTCGGTGTTCATTCACCCTAACCCTAACCCTAACCCTAACCCTAACCCTAACCCTAACCCTAACCCTAACCCTAACCCTAACCCTAATCTTGGATTGTTCTTGCGGTGTTCATTCATCCTAACCCTAACCCTAACCCTAACCCTAACCCTAACCCTAACCCTAACCCTAACCCTAACCCTAACCCTAACCCTAACCCTAACCCTAACCCTAATCTTGGATTGTTCTTGCGGTGTTCATTCATCCTAAACCTAACCCTAACCCTAACCCTAACCCTAACCCTAACCCTAACCCTAACCCTAACCCTAACCCTAACCCTAATCTTGGATTGTTCTTGTGGTGTTCATTCATCCTAACCCTAACCCTAACCCTAACCCTAACCCTAACCCTAACCCTAACCCTAACCCTAACCCTAACCCTAACCCTAATCTTGGATTGTTCTTGCGGTGTTCATTCACGCTAACCCTAACCCTAACCCTAACCCTAACCCTAACCCTAACCCTAACCCTAACCTTGGATTGTTCTTGTAGTGTTCATTCATCCTAACCCTAACCCTAACCCTAACCCTAACCCTAACCCTAACCCTAACCCTAACCCTAATCTTGGATTGTTCTTGCGGTGTTCATTCATCCTAACCCTAACCCTAACCCTAACCCTAACCCTAACCCTAACCCTAACCCTAACCCTAACCCTAACCCTATTCTTGGATTGTTCTTGTAGTGTTCATTCATCCTAACCCTAACCCTAACCCTAACCCTAACCCTAACCCTAACCCTAATCTTGGATTGTTCTTGCGGTGTTCATTCATCCTAACCCTAACCCTAACCCTAACCCTAACCCTAACCCTAACCCTAACCCTAACCCTAACCCAATTCTTGGATTGTTCTTGCGGTGTTCATTCACCCTAACCCTAACCCTAACCCTAACCCTAACCCTATTCTTGGATTGTTCTTGCGGTGTTCATTCACCCTAACCCTAACCCTAACCCTAACCCTAACCCTAACCCTAACCCTAACCCTAACCCTAACCCTAATCTTGGATTGTTCTTGCGGTGTTCATTCATCCTAACCCTAACCCTAACCCTAACACTAACCCTAAACCTAACCCTAACCCTAACCCTAACCCTAACCCTAACCCTAACCCTAACCCTAACCCTAACCCTAATCTTGGATTGTTCTTGTAGTGTTCATTCATCCTAACCCTAACCCTAACCCTAACCCTAACCCTAACCCTAATCTTGGATTGTTCTTGCGGTGTTCATTCATCCTAAACCTAACCCTAACCCTAACCCTAACCCTAACCCTAACCCTAACCCTAACCCTAACCCTAACCCTAACCCTAACCCTTATCTTGGATTGTTCTTGCGGTGTTCATTCATCCTAACCCTAACCCTAACCCTAACCCTAACCCTAACCCTAACCCTAACCCTAACCCTAACCCTAACCCTAACCCCAACCCTAACCCTAACCCTAACCCTAACCCTAACCCTAACCCTAACCCTAACCCTAACCCTTATCTTGGATTGTTCTTGCGGTGTTCATTCATCCTAACCCTAACCCTAACCCTAACCCTAGCCCTAACCCTAACCCTAACCCTATTCTTGGATTGTTCTTGTGGTGTTCATTCATCCTAACCCTAACCCTAATCCTAACCCTAACCCTAACCCTAACCCTAACCCTAACCCTAACCCTAACCCTAACCCTAACCCTAACCCTAACCCTAACCCTAACCCTATTCTTGGATTGTTCTTGCGGTGTTCATTCACCCTAACCCTAACCCTAACCCTAACCCTAACCCTAACCCTAACCCTAACCCTAACCCTAATCCTAACCCTAACCCTAACCCTAACCCTAACCCTATTCTTGCATTGTTCTTGCGGTGTTCATTCACCCTAACCCTAACCCTAACCCTAACCCTAACCCTAACCCTAACCCTAACCCTAACCCTAACCCTAACCCTAATCTTGGATTCTTCTTTCGGTGTTCATTCATCCTAACCCTAACCCTAACCCTAACCCTAAACTTGGATTGTTCTTGTGGTGTTCATTCATCCTAACCCTAACCCTAACCCTAACCCTAACCCTAACCCTAACCCTAACCCTAACCCTAACCCTAATCTTGGATTGTTCTTGCGGTGTTCATTCATCCTAACCCTAACCCTAACCCTAACCCTAACCCTAACCCTAACCCTAATCTTGGATTGTTCTTGTGGTGTTCATTCACCCTAACCCTAACCCTAACCCTAACCCTAACCCTAACCCTAACCCTAACCTTGGATTGTTCTTGTAGTGTTCATTCATCCTAACCCTAACCCTAACCCTAACCCTAACCCTAACCCTAACACTAACACTAACCCTAACCATAACCCTAACCCTAATCTTGGATTGTTCTTGCGGTGTTCATTCATCCTAACCCTAACCCTAACCCTAATCTTGGATTGTTCTTGCGGTGTTCATTCACCCTAACCCTAACCCTAACCCTAACCCTAACCCTAACCCTAACCCTAACCCTAACCTTGGATTGTTCTTGTAGTGTTCATTCATCCTAACCCTAACCCTAACCCTAACCCTAACCCTAACCCTAACCCTAACCCTAACCCTAACCCTAATCTTGGATTGTTCTTGCGGTGTTCATTCATCCTAACCCTAACCCTAACCCTAACCCTAACCCTAACCCTAACCCTAACCCTAACCCTATTCTTGGATTGTTCTTGTAGTGTTCATTCATCCTAACCCTAACCCTAACCCTAACCCTAACCCTAACCCTAACCCTAATCTTGGATTGTTCTTGCGGTGTTCATTCATCCTAACCCTAACCCTAACCCTAACCCTAACCCTAACCCTAACCCTAACCCTAACCCAATTCTTGGATTGTTCTTGCGGTGTTCATTCACCCTAACCCTAACCCTAACCCCAGCCCTAACCCTATTCTTGGATTGTTCTTGCGGTGTTCATTCACCCTAACCCTAACCCTAACCCTAACCCTAACCCTAACCCTAACCCTAACCCTAACCCTAACCCTAACCCTAATCTTGGATTGTTCTTGCGGTGTTCATTCATCCTAACCCTAACCCTAACCCTAACCCTAACCCTAACCCTAACCCTAACCCTAACCCTAACCCTTATCTTGGATTGTTCTTGCGGTGTTCATTCATCCTAACCCTAACCCTAACCCTAACCCTAACCCTAACCCTAACCCTAACCCTAACCCTAACCCCAACCCTAACCCTAACCCTAACCCTAACCCTAACCCTAACCCTAACCCTTATCTAGGATTGTTCTTGCGGTGTTCATTCATCCTAACCCTAACCCTAACCCTAACCCTAACCCTAACCCTAACCCTAACCCTAACCCTAACCCTATTCTTGGATTGTTCTTGTGGTGTTCATTCATCCTAACCCTAACCCTAACCCTAACCCTAACCCTAACCCCTAACCCTAACCCTAACCCTAACCCTAACCCTAACCCTAACCCTAACCCTATTCTTGGATTGTTCTTGCGGTGTTCATTCACCCTAACCCTAACCCTAACCCTTACCCTAACCCTAACCCTAACCCTAACCCTAACCCTAACCCTAACCCTAACCCTAATCCTAACCCTAACCCTAACCCTAACCCTAACCCTAACCCTAACCCTATTCTTGCATTGTTCTTGCGGTGTTCATTCACCCTAACCCTAACCCTAACCCTAACCCTAACCCTAACCCTAACCCTAACCCTAACCCTAATCTTGGATTGTTCTTGCGGTGTTCATTCATCCTAACCCTAACCCTAACCCTAACCCTAAACTTGGATTGTTCTTGTGGTGTTCATTCATCCTAACCCTAACCCTAACCCTAACCCTAACCCTAACCCTAACCCTAACCCTAACCCTATCCCTAACCCTAACCCTAACCCTAATCTTGGATTGTTCTTGCGGTGTTCATTCATCCTAACCCTAACCCTAACCCTAACCCTAACCCTAACCCTAACCCTAACCCTAACCCTAACCCTAATCTTGGATTGTTCTTGTGGTGTTCATTCACCCTAACCCTAACCCTAACCCTAACCCTAACCCTAACCCTAACCCTAACCCTAACCTTGGATTGTTCTTGTAGTGTTCATTCATCCTAACCCTAACCCTAACCCTAACCCTAACCCTAACCCTAACCCTAACCCTAACCCTAACCCTAACACTAACACTAACCCTAACCCTAATCTTGGATTGTTCTTGCGGTGTTCATTCATCCTAACCCTAACCCTAACCCTAACCCTAACCCTAACCCTAACCCTAACCCTATTCTTGGATTGTTCTTGCGGTGTTCATTCACCCTAACCCTAACCCTAACCCTAACCCTAACCCTAACCCTATTCTTGGATTGTTCTTTCGGTGTTCATTCACCCTAACCCTAACCCTAACCCTAACCCTAACCCTAACCCTAACCCTAATCTTGGATTGTTCTTGCGGTGTTCATTCATCCTAACCCTAACCCTAACCCTAACCCTAACCCTAACCCTAACCCTAACCCTATTCTTGGATTGTTCTTTCGGTGTTCATTCACCCTAACCCTAACCCTAACCCTAACCCTAACCCTAACCCTAACCCTAACCCTAACCCTAACCCTAATCTTGGATTGTTCTTGTAGTGTTCATTCACCCTAACCCTAACCCTAACCCTAACCCTTACCCTAACCGTAATCTTGGATTGTTCTTGCGGTGTTCACTCATCCTAACCCTAACCCTAACCCTAACCCTAACCCTAACACTAACCCTAACCCTAATCTTGGATTGTTCTTGCGGTGTTCATTCATCCTAAACCTAACCCTAACCCTAACCCTAACTCTAACCCTAACCCTAACCCTAACCCTAACCCTAATCTTGGATTGTTCTTGTGGTGTTCATCCTAACCCTAACCCTAACCCTAACCCTAACCCTAACCCTAACCCTAACCCTAACCCAACCCCTAACCCTAACCCTAACCCTAAGCCTAATCTTGGATTGTTCTTGCGGTGTTCATTCACCCTAACCCTAACCCTAACCCTAACCCTAACCCTAACCCTAACCCTAACCCTAACCCTACCCTAACCTTGGATTGTTCTTGTAGTGTTCATTCATCCTAACCCTAACCCTAACCCTAACCCTAACCCTAACCCTAACCCTAATCTTGGATTGTTCTTGCGGTGTTCATTCATCCTAACCCTAACCCTAACCCTACCCTAACCCTAACCCTAACCTAACCCTAACCCTAACCCTAACCCTAATCTTGGATTGTTCTTGTAGTGTTCATTCATCCTAACCCTAACCCTAACCCTAACCCTAACCCTAACCCTAACCCTAACCCAATTCTTGGATTGTTCTTGCGGTGTTCATTCACCCTAACCCTAACCCTAACCCTAACCCTAACCCTAACCCTAACCCTAACCCTATTCTTGGATTGTTCTTGCGGTGTTCATTCACCCTAACCCTAACCCTAACCCTAACCCTAACCCTAACCCTAACCCTAATCTTGGATTGTTCTTGCGGTGTTCATTCATCCTAACCCTAACCCTAACCCTAACCCTAACCCTAACCCTAACCCTAACCCTAACCCTAACCCTAACCCTAACCCTAACCCTAACCCTAACCCTAATCTTGGATTGTTCTTGTAGTGTTCATTCATCCTAACCCTAACCCTAACCCTAACCCTAACCCTAACCCTAACCCTACCCTAATCTTGGATTGTTCTTGCGGTGTTCATTCATCCTAACCCTAACCCTAACCCTAACCCTAACCCTAACCCTAACCCTAACCCCTAACCCTAACCCTAACCCTAACCCTTATCTTGGATTGTTCTTGCGGTGTTCATTCATCCTAACCTAACCCTAACCCTAACCCTAACCCTAACCCTAACCCCAACCCTAACCCTAACCCTAACCCTAACCCTAACCCTAACCCTAACCCTAACCCTTATCTTGGATTGTTCTTGCGGTGTTCATTCATCCTAACCCTAACCCTAACCCTAACCCTAACCCTAACCCTACC
>NW_028112929.1:0-2500 GCF_964234715.1 Podarcis melisellensis
TTAGGGTAAGGGTTAGGGTTTGAGTTAGGGTGAATGAACACCGCAAGAACAATCCAAGCTTAGGGGTAGGGTTACGGTTAGGGTAAGGTTTAGGTATAGGGTTAGGTTTAGGGTTAGGGTTAGGGTGAATGAACGACGCAAGAACAATCCAAGATTAGGGTTAGGGTTAGGGTTAGGGTTAGGGTTAGGGTTCGGGTTAGGGTTAGGGTTAGGGTTAGGGTTAGGGTAAGGGTTAGGGTGAATGAACACCGCAAGAACAATCCAAGATTAGGGTTAGTGTTAGGGTTAGAGTTAGGGTTAGGGTTAAGGTTAGGGTTAGGGTTAGGGTTAGGGTTAGGGTAAGGGTTAGGGTTTGGTTTAGGGTGAATGAACACCGCAAGAACAATCCAAGCTTAGGGGTAGGGTTAGGGTTAGGGTTAGGTTTAGGTTTAGGTTTAGGGTTAGGGTTAGGGTTAGGGTTAGGGTAAGGGTTAGGGTTTGGTTTAGGGTGAATGAACACCGCAAGAACAATCCAAGCTTAGGGGTATGGTTAGGGTTAGGGTTAGGTTTAGGTTTAGGGTTAGGGTTAGGGTTAGGGTTAGGGTGAATGAACGCCGCAAGAACAATCCAAGCTTTGGGTTAGGGTTAGGGTTAGGGTTAGGATGAATGAACACCACAAGAACAATCCAAGATTAGGGTTAGGGTTAGGGTTAGGGTTAGGGTTAGGGTTAGGGTTAGGGTTAGGGTTAGGGTTAGGGTGAATGAACAACGCAAGAACAATCCAAGATTAGGGTTAGGGTTAGGGTTAGGGTTAGGGTTAGGGTTAGGGTTAGGGTTAGGGTTAGGGTGAATGAACACCGCAAGAACAATCCAAGATTAGGGTTAGGGTTAGGGTTAAGGTTAGGGTTAGGGTTAGGGTTAGGGTTAGGGTTAGGGTTAGGGTTAGGGTGAATGAACAACGCAAGAGCAATCCAAGATTAGGGTTAGGGTAAGGGTTAGGGTTAGGGTTAGGGTTAGGGTTAGGGTTAAGGTTAGGGTAAGGGTTAGGGTTTGGTTTAGGGTGAATGAACCCCGCAAGAACAATCCAAGCTTAGGGGTAGGGTAAGGGTTAGGGTTAGGGTTAGGGTTAGGGTTAGGGTTAGGGTTAGGATGAATGAACACCGCAAGAACAATCCAAGATAAGGGTTAGTGTTAGTGTTAGTGTTAGTGTTAGTGTTAGTGTTAGGGTTAGGGTTAGGGTTAGGGTTAGGGTTAGGGTTAGGGTTAGGTTTAGGATGAATGAACACCGCAAGAACAATCCAAGATTAGGGTTAGGGTTAGGGTTAGGGTTAGGGTTAGGGTTAGGGTTAGGGTTAGGGTTAGGGTTAGGGTTAGGGTTAGGGTTAGGATGAATGAACACCGCAAGAACAATCCAAGATTAGGGTTAGGGTTAGGGTTAGGGTTAGGGTTAGGGTTAGGGTTAGGGTTAGGGTTAGGATGAATGAACACTACAAGAACAATCCAAGATTAGGGTTAGGGTTAGGGTTAGGGTTAGGGTTAGGGTTAGGGTTAGGGTTAGGGTTAGGGTTAGGGTTAGGGTTAGGTTTAGGATGAATGAACACCGCAAGAAAAATCCAAGATTAGGGTTAGGGTTAGGGTTAGGGTTAGGGTTAGGGTTAGGGTTAGGGTTAGGGTTAGGGTTAGGATGAATGAACACTACAAGAACAATCCAAGATTAGGGTTAGGGTAAGGTTAGGGTTAGGGTTAGGTTTAGGATGAATGAACACCGCAAGAAAAATCCAAGATTAGGGTTAGGGTTAGGGTTAGGGTTAGGGTTAGGGTTAGGGTTAGGGTTAGGGTTACGGTTAGGGTTAGGGTTAGGGTTAGGATGAATGAACACTACAAGAACAATTCAAGATTAGGGTTAGGGTTAGGGTTAGGGTTAGGGTTAGGGTTAGGGTTAGGGTTAGGGTTAGGGTTAGGGTGAATGAACACCGCAAGAACAATCCAAGATTAGGGTTAGGGTTAGGGTTAGGGTTAGGGTTAGGGTTAGGGTTAGGGTTAGGGTTAGGGTTAGGATGAATGAACACCACAAGAACAATCCAAGATTAGGGTTAGGGTTAGGGTTAGGGTTAGGGTGAATGGACACCGCAAGAACAATCCAAGAATAGGGTTAGGGTTATGGTTATGGTTATGGTTATGGTTAGGGTTAGGGTTAGGGTTAGGGTTACGGTTAGGGTTAGGGTTAGGGTTAGGGTGAATGAACACCGCAAGAACAATCCAAGATTAGGGTTAGGGTTAGGGTTAGGGTTAGGGTTAGGGTTAGGGTTAAGGTTAGGGTTAGGGTTAGGGTTAGGGTTAGGGTTAGGGTTAGGGTTAGGGTGAATGAACAACGCAAGAGCAATCCAAGATTAGGGTTAGGGAAAGGGTTAGGGTTAGGGTTAGGGTTAGGGTTAAGGTTAGGGTTAGGGTAAGGGTTAGGGTATGGTTTAGGGTGAATGAACACCGCAAGAACAATCCAAGCTTAGGGGTAGGGTTAGGG
>NW_028112929.1:17500-20000 GCF_964234715.1 Podarcis melisellensis
GGGTTAGGGTTAGGGTTAGGGTTAGGGTTAGGGTTAGGGTTAGGGTTAGGGTTAGGATGAATGAACACCACAAGAACAATCCAAGATTAGGGTTAGGGTTAGGGTTAGGGTTAGGGTTAGGGTTAGGGTTAGGGTTAAGGTTAGGGTTAGGGTTAGGGTTAGGGTTAGGGTTAGGGTTAGGGTTAGCGTTAGGGTTAGGGTTAGGGTTGGGTTAGGGTTAGGGTAAGGGTTAGGGTTTGGTTTAGGGTGAATGAACACCGCAAGAACAATCCAAGCTTAGGGGTAGGGTTAGGGTTAGGGTTAGGTTTAGGTTTAGGGTTAGGGATAGGGTTAGGGTTAGGGTTAGGGTTAGGGTTAGGGTTAGGGTTAGGGTTAGGGTTAGGGTTAGGTTTAGGATGAATGAACACCGCAAGAAAAATCCAAGATTAGGGTTAGGGTTAGGGTTAGGGTTAGGGTTAGGGTTAGGGTTAGGGTTAGGGTTAGGATGAATGAACACCGCAAGAACAATCCAAGATTAGGGTTAGGGTTAGGGTTAGGGTTAGGGTTAGGGTTAGGGTTAGGATGAATGAACACTACAAGAACAATCCAAGATTAGGGTTAGGGTTAGGGTTAGGGTTAGGGTTAGGGTTAGGGTTAGGGTTAGGGTTAGGGTTAGGGTTAGGGTTAGGTTTAGGATGAATGAACACCGCAAGAAAAATCCAAGATTAGGGTTAGGGTTAGGGTTAGGGTTAGGGTTAGGGTTAGGGTTAGGGTTAGGATGAATGAACACTACAAGAACAATCCAAGATTAGGGTTAGGGTTAGGGTTAGGGTTAGGGTTAGGTTTAGGATGAATGAACACCGCAAGAAAAATCCAAGATTAGGATTAGGGTTAGGGTTAGGGTTAGGGTTAGGGTTAGGGTTAGGGTTAGGGTTAGGGTTAGGGTTAGGGTTAGGATGAATGAACACTACAAGAACAATCCAAGATTAGGGTTAGGGTTAGGGTTAGGGTTAGGGTTAGGGTTAGGGTTAGGGTGAATGAACACCGCAAGAACAATCCAAGATTAGGGTTAGGGTTAGGGTTAGGGTTAGGGTTAGGGTTAGGGTTAGGGTTAGGGTTAGGGTTAGGGTTAGGATGAATGAACACCACAAGAACAATCCAAGATTAGGGTTAGGGTTAGGGTTAGGGTTAGGGTGAATGGACACCGCAAGAACAATCCAAGAATAGGGTTAGGGTTATGGTTATGGTTATGGTTAGGGTTAGGGTTAGGGTTAGGGTTAGGGTTAGGGTTAGGGTTAGGGTTAGGGTTAGGGTTAGGGTTAAGGTTAGGGTTAGGGTTAGGGTTAGGGTTAGGGTGAATGAACAACGCAAGAGCAATCCAAGATTAGGGTTAGGGTAAGGGTTAGGGTTAGGGTTAGGGTTAGGGTTAAGGTTAGGGTTAGGGTAAGGGTTAGGGTATGGTTTAGGGTGAATGAACACCGCAAGAACAATCCAAGCTTAGGGGTAGGGTTAGGGTTAGGGTTAGGGTTAGGGTTAGGGTTAGGGTTAGGGTTAGGATGAATGAACACCGCAAGAACAATCCAAGATAAGGGTTAGTGTTAGTGTTAGTGTTAGGGTTAGGGTTCGGGTTAGGGTTAGGGTTAGGGTTAGGGTTAGGATGAATGAACACCGCAAGAATAATCCAAGATTAGGGTTAGGGTTAGGGTTAGGGTTAGGGTTAGGGTTAGGGTTAGGGTTAGGGTTAGGGTTAGGATGAATGAACACTACAAGAACAATCCAAGATTAGGGTTAGGGTTAGGGTTAGGGTTAGGGTTAGGGTTAGGGTTAGGGTGAATGAACACCGCAAGAACAATCCAAGATTAGGGTTAGGGTTAGGGTTAGGGTTAGGGTTAGGGTTAGGGTTAGGGTTAGGGTTAGGATGAATGAACACCACAAGAACAATCCAAGATGAGGGTTAGGATTAGGGTTAGGGTTAGGGTGAATGAACACCGCAAGAACAATCCAAGAATAGGGTTAGGGTTAGGGTTAGGGTTAGGGTTAGGGTTAGGGTTAGGGTTAGGGTTAGGGTTAGGGTTAGGGTTAGGGTTAGGATGAATGAACACCACAAGAACAATCCAAGATTAGGGTTAGGGTTAGGGTTAGGGTTAGGGTTAGGGTTAGGGTTAGGGTTAGGGTTAGGGTTAGGGTTAGGGTTAGGGTTAGGGTTAGGGTTAGGGTTAGGGTTAGGGTAAGGGTTAGGGTTTGGTTTAGGGTGAATGAACACCGCAAGAACAATCCAAGCTTAGGGGTAGGGTTAGGGTTAGGGTTAGGTTTAGGTTTAGGGTTAGGGATAGGGTTAGGGTTAGGGTTAGGGTTAGGGTTAGGGTTAGGGTTAGGTTTAGGATGAATGAACACCGCAAGAAAAATCCAAGATTAGGGTTAGGGTTAGGGTTAGGGTTAGGGTTAGGGTTAGGGTTAGGGTTAGGGTTAGGGTTAGGATGAATGAACACTAGAAGAACAATCCAAGATTAGGGTTAGGGTT
>NW_028112929.1:25000-27500 GCF_964234715.1 Podarcis melisellensis
TTAGGGTGAATGAACACCGCAAGAACAATCCAAGATTAGGGTTAGGGTTAGGCTTAGGTTTAGGGTTAGGGTTAGGGTTAGGATGAATGAACACCGCAAGAACAATCCAAGATTAGGGTTAGGGTTAGGGTTAGGGTTAGGGTAAGGGTTAGGGTTAGGGTTAGGGTTAGGGTTAGGCTTAGGGTTAGGGTTAGGGTTAGGGTTAGGGTTAGGGTTAGGGTTAGTATGAATGAACACCGCAAGAACAATCCAAGATTAGGGTTAGGGTTAGGGTTAGGGTTAGGGTTAGGGTTAGGGTTAGGGTTAGGGTTAGGGTTAGGGTTAGGGTTAGGGTTAGGGTTAGGGTTAGGATGAATGAACACCGCAAGAACAATCCAAGATTAGGGTTAGGTTTAGGGTTAGGGTTAGGGTTAGGGTTAGGATGAATGAACACTACAAGAACAATCCAAGATTAGGGTTAGGGTTAGGGTTAGGGTTCGGGTGAATGAACACCGCAAGAACAATCCAAGATTAGGGTTAGGGTTAGGGTTAGGGTTAGGGTTAGGGTTAGGGTTAGGGTTAGGGTTAGGGTGAATGAACACCACAAGAACAATCCAAGATTAGGGTTAGGGTTAGGGTTAGGGTTAGGGTTAGGGTTAGGGTTAGGGTTAGGGTTAGGGTTAGGGTTAGGGTTAGGGTTAGGGTGAATGAACACCGCAAGAACAATCCAAGAATAGGGTTAGGGTTAGGGTTAGGGTTAGGGTTAGGGTTAGGGTTAGGTTTAGGATGAATGAACACCACAAGAACAATCCAAGATTAGGGTTAGGGTGAGGGTTAGCGTTAGGGTTAGGGTGAATGAACACCGCAAGAACAATCCAAGAATAGGGTTAGGGTTAGGGTTAGGGTTAGGGTTAGGGTTAGGGTGAATGAACACCGCAAGAACAATCCAAGAATAGGGTTAGGGTTAGGGTTAGGGTTAGGGTTAGGGTTAGGGTTAGGGTTAGGGTTAGGGTTAGGGTTAGGGTTAGGATGAATGAACACCACAAGAACAATCCAAGATTAGGGTTAGGGTGAGGGTTAGGGTTAGGGTTAGGGTTAGGGTTAGGGTTAGGATGAATGAACACCGCAAGAACAATCCAAGATAAGGGTTAGTGTTAGTGTTAGTGTTAGTGTTAGTGTTAGGGTTAGGGTTAGGGTTAGGGTTAGGGTTAGGGTTAGGGATAGGGATAGGGTTAGGGTTAGGGATAGGGATAGGGTTAGGGTTAGGGTTAGGGTTAGGGTTAGGGTTGGGGTTGGGGTTGGGGTTAGGGTTAGGGTTAGGTTTAGGATGAATGAACACCGCAAGAACAATCCTAGATTAGGGTTAGGGTTAGGGTTAGGGTTAGGATGAATGAACACTACAAGAACAATCCAAGATTAGGGTTAGGGTTAGGGTTAGGGTTAGGGTTAGGGTTAGGGTTAGGGTTAGGGTGAATGAACACCGCAAGAACAATCCAAGAATAGGGTTAGGGTTAGGGTTAGGGTTAGGGTTAGGGTTAGGGTTAGGGTTAGGGTTAGGGTTAGAGTGAATGAACACCGGAAGAACAATCCAAGAATAGGGTTAGGGTTAGGGTTAGGGTTAGGGTTAGGGTTAGGGTTAGGGTTAGGGTTAGGGTTAGAGTTAGGGTTAGGGTTAGGTTTAGGATGAATGAACACCGCAAGAACAATCCAAGATTAGGGTTAGGGTTAGGGTTAGGGTTAGGGTTAGGGTTAGGGTTAGGGTTAGGGTTAGGGTTAGGGTTAGGGTTAGGGTTAGGGTTAGGATGAATGAACACTAAAAGAACAATCCAAGATTAGGGTTAGGGTTAGGGTTAGGGTTAGGGTTAGGGTGAATGAACACCGCAAGAACAATCCAAGATTAGGGTTAGGGTTAGGGTTAGGGTTAGGGTTAGGGTTAGGGTTAGGGTTAGGGTTAGGGTTAGGGTTAGGGTTAGGATGAATGAACACCGCAAGAACAATCCAAGATTAGGGTTAGGGTTAGGGTTAGGGTTAGGGTTAGGGTTAGGGTTAGGGTTAGGGTTAGGGTTAGGGTGAATGAAGACCGCAAGAACTATCCAAGAATAGGGTTAGGGTTAGGGTTAGGGTTAGGGTTAGGGTTAGGGTTAGGGTTAGGGTTAGGGTTAGGGTTAGGGTGAATGAACACCGCAAGAACAATCCAAGAATAGGGTTAGGGTTAGGGTTAGGGTTAGGGTTAGGGTTAGGGTTAGGGTTAGGGTTAGGGTTAGGGTTAGGGTTAGAGTGAATGAACACCGGAAGAACAATCCAAGAATAGGGTTAGGGTTAGGGTTAGGGTTAGGGTTAGGGTTAGGGTTAGGGTTAGGGTTAGAGTTAGGGTTAGGGTTAGGTTTAGGATGAATGAACACCGCAAGAACAATCCAAGATTAGGGTTAGGGTTAGGGTTAGGGTTAGGGTTAGGGTTAGGGTTAGGGTTAGGGTTAGGGTTAGGGTTAGGGTTAGGATGAATGAACACTACAAGAACAAT
>NW_028112929.1:30000-32500 GCF_964234715.1 Podarcis melisellensis
ACAATCCAAGATTAGGGTTAGGGTTAGGGTTAGGGTTAGGGTTAGGGTTAGGGTTAGGGTTAGGGTTAGGATGAATAAACACCACAAGAACAATCCAAGATTAGGGTTAGGGTGAGGGTTAGGGTTAGGGTTAGGGTGAATGAACACCGCAAGAACAATCCAAGAATAGGGTTAGGGTTACGGTTAGGGTTAGGGTTAGGGTTAGGGTTAGGGTTAGGGTTAGGGTTAGGGTTAGGGTTAGGGTTAGGGTGAATGAACACCGCAAGAACAATCCAAGAATAGGGTTAGGGTTAGGGTTAGGGTTAGGATGAATGAACACCACAAGAACACTCCAAGATTAGGGTTAGGGGTAGGGGTAGGGTTAGTGTTAGGGTTAGGGTTAGGGTTGGGGTTAGGGTTAGGGTTAGGGTTAGGGTTAGGGTTAGGGTGAATGAACACCGCAAGAACAATCCAAGAATAGGGTTAGGGTTAGGGTTAGGGTTAGGGTTAGGGTTAGGGTTAGGATTAGGGTTAGGGTTAGAGTTAGGGTTAGGGTTAGGGTTAGGGTGAATGAACACCGCAAGAACAATCCAAGAATAGGGTTAGGGTTAGGGTTAGGGTTAGGGTTAGGGTTAGGATGAATGAACACCAAAAGAACAATCCAAGATTAGGGTTAGGGTTAGGGTTAGGGTTAGGGTTAGGGTTAGGGTTAGGGTTAGGGTTAGGGTTGGGGTTAAGGTTGGGTTTAGGGTTAGGGTTAGGGTTAGGGTTAGGGTGAATGAACACCGCAAGAACAATCCAAGAATAGGGTTAGGGTTAGGGTTAGGGTTAGGGTTAGGGTTAGGGTTAGGATGAATGAACACCACAAGAACAATCCAAGATTAGGGTTAGGGTGAGGGTTAGGGTTAGGGTTAGGGTTAGGGTGAATGAACACCGCAAGAACAATCCAAGAATAGGGTTAGGGTTAGGGTTAGGGTTAGGGTTAGGGTTAGGGTTAGGATTAGGATTAGGGTTAGGGTAAGGGTTAGGGTTAGGGTTAGGGTTAGGGTTAGGGTTAGGGTTAGGGTTAGGGCTAGGGTGAATGAACACCGCAAGAACAATCCAAGAATAGGGTTAGGGTTAGGGTTAGGGTTAGGGTTAGGATGAATGAACACCACAAGAACAATCCAAGATTAGGGTTAGGGTTAGGGTTAGGGTTAGGGTTAGGGTTAGGGTTAGGGTTAGGGTTAGGGTTAGGGTTGGGGTTAGGGTTAGGGTTAGGGTTAGGGTTAGGGTTAGGGTTAGGGTTAGGGTTAGGGTTAGGGTTAGGGTTAGGGTTAGGATGAATGAACACCGCAAGAACAATCCAAGATAAGGGTTAGTGTTAGTGTTAGTGTTAGTGTTAGTGTTAGGGTTAGGGTTAGGGTTAGGGTTAGGGTTAGGGTTAGGTTTAGGATGAGTGAACACCATAAGAACAATCCAAGATTAGGGTTAGGGTTAGGGTTAGGGTTAGGGTTAGGGTTAGGGTTAGGGTTAGGGTTAGGATGAATGAACACCACAAGAACAATCCAAGATTAGGGTTAGGGTGAGGGTTAGGGTTAGGGTTAGGGTGAATGAACACCGCAAGAACAATCCAAGAATAGGGTTAGGGTTAGGGTTAGGGTTAGGGTTAGGGTTAGGGTGAATGAACACCGCAAGAACAATCCAAGAATAGGGTTAGGGTTAGGGTTAGGGTTAGGATGAATGAACACCACAAGAACAATCCAAGATTAGGGTTAGGGTTAGGGTTAGGGTTAGGGTTAGGGTTAGGGTTAGGGTTAGGGTTGGGGTTGGGGTTGGGGTTAGGGTTAGGGTTAGGGTTAGGGTTAGGGTTAGGGTTAGGGTTAGGGTGAATGAACACCGCAAGAACAATCCAAGAATAGGGTTAGGGTTAGGGTTAGGGTTAGGGTTAGGGTTAGGGTTAGGGTGAATGAACACCGCAAGAACAATCCAAGAATAGGGTTAGGGTTAGGGTTAGGGTTAGGGTTAGGATGAATGAACACCACAAGAACAATCCAAGATTAGGGTTAGGGTTAGGGTTAGGGTTAGGGTTAGGGTTAGGGTTAGGGTTAGGGTTAGGGTTAGGGTTAGGGTTGGGGTTAAGGTTGGGTTTAGGGTTAGGGTGAGGGTTAGGATGAATGAACACCGCAAGAACAATCCAAGATAAGGGTTAGTGTTTGTGTTTGTGTTTGTGTTTGTGTTTGTGTTAGGGTTAGGGTTAGGGTTAGGGTTAGGGTTAGGGTTAGGGTTAGGGTTAGGGTGAATGAACACCGCAAGAACAATCCAAGATTAGGGTTAGGGTGAGGGTTAGGGTTAGGGTTAGGGTGAATGAACACCGCAAGAACAATCCAAGAATAGGGTTAGGGTTAGGGTTAGGGTTAGGGTTAGGGTGAATGAACACCGCAAGAACAATCCAAGAATAGGGTTAGGGTTAGGGTTAGGGTTAGGATGAATGAACACCACAAGAACAATCCAAGATTAGGGTTAGGGTTAGGGTTAGGGT
>NW_028112929.1:50000-55000 GCF_964234715.1 Podarcis melisellensis
TTTTAGGGTTAGGGTTAGGGTTAGGGTTAGGGTTAGGGTTAGGGTTAGGGTGAATGAACACCGCAAGAACAATCCAAGATAAGGGTTAGTGTTAGTGTTAGTGTTAGTGTTAGTGTTAGGGTTAGGGTTAGGGTTAGGGTTAGGGTTAGGGTTAGGGTTAGGGTTAGGATGAATGAACACCGCAAGAACAATCCAAGAATAGGGTTAGGGTTAGGGTTAGGGTTAGGGTTAGGGTTAGGGTTAGGGTTAGGGTTAGGGTGAATGAACAACGCAAGAACAATCCAAGATTAGGGTTAGGGTTAGGGTTAGGGTTAGGGTTAGGGTTAGGGTTAGGGTTAGGGTTAGGGTTAGGGTTAGGGTTAGGGTTAGGTTTAGGGTTAGGGTTAGGGTTAGGGTTAGGGTGAATGAACACCGCAAGAACAATCCAAGATTAGGGTTAGTGTTAGGGTTAGGGTTAGAGTTAGGGTTAAGGTTAAGGTTAGGGTTAGGGTTAGGGTTAGGGTTAGGGTTAGGGTTAGGGTTAGGGTTAGGGTGAATGAACACCGCAAGAGCAATCCAAGATTAGGGTTAGGGTAAGGGATAGGGTTAGGGTTAGGGTTAGGGTTAGGGTTAGGGTTAGGGTTAGGTTTAGGTTTAGGGTTAGGGTTAGGGTTAGGGTTAGGGTTAGGGTTAAGGTTAGGGTTAGGGTTAGGGTTTGGTTTAGGGTGAATGAACACCGAAAGAACAATCCAAGCTTAGGGGTAGGGTTAGGGTTAGGGTTAGGTTTAGGGTTAGGGTTAGTGTGAATGAACGCCGCAAGAACAATCCAAGCTTAGGGTTAGGGTTAGGGTTAGGGTTAGGGTTAGGGTTAGGGTTAGGGTTAGGGTTAGGGTTAGGGTTAGGGTTAGGGTTAGGATGAATGAACACCACAAGAACAATCCAAGATTAGGGTTAGGGTTAGGGTTAGGGTTAGGGTTAGGGTTAGGGTTAGGGTTAGGGTTAGGGTTAGGGTTAGGGTGAATGAACAACGCAAGAACAATCCAAGATTAGGGTTAGGGTTAGGGTTAGGGTTAGGGTTACGGTTAGGGTTAGGGTGAATGAACACCGCAAGAACAATCCAAGATTAGGGTTAGGGTTAGGGTTAGGGTTAAGGTTAGGGTTAGGGTTAGGGTTAGGGTTAGGGTTAGGGTTAGGGTTGGGTTGGGTTAGGGTTAGGGTAAGGGTTAGGGTTTGGTTTAGGGTGAATGAACACCGCAAGAACAATCCAAGCTTTGGGGTAGGGTTAGGGTTAAGGTTAGGGTTAGGGTTAGGGTTAGGTTTAGGTTTAGGGTTAGGGATAGGGATAGGGTTAGGGTTAGGATGAATGAACACCGCAAGAACAATCCAAGCTTAGGGTTAGGGTTAGGGTTAGGGTTAGGGTTAGGGTTAGGGTTAGGGTTAGGGTTAGGGTTAGGGTTAGGGTTAGGGTTAGGGTTAGGGATAGGATGAATGAACACCACAAGAACAATCCAAGATTAGGGTTAGGGTTAGGGTTAGGGTTAGGGTTAGGGTGAATGAACAACGCAAGAACAATCCAAGATTAGGGTTAGGGTTAAGGTTAGGATTAGGGTTAGGGTTAGGGTTAGGGTTAGGGTTAGGGTTAGGGTTAGGGTGAATGAACACCGCAAGAACAATCCAAGATTAGGGTTAGGGTTAGGGTAAGGGTTAGGGTTAGGATTAGGGTTAGGGTTAGGGTTAGGGTTAGGGTTAGGGTGAATGAACACCGCAAGAACAATCCAAGATAAGGGTTAGTGTTAGTGTTAGTGTTAGGGTTAGGGTTAGGGTTAGGGTTAGGGTTAGGGTTAGGGTGAATGAACACCGCAAGAACAATCCAAGATTAGGGTTAGGGTTAGGGTTAGGGTTAGGGTTAGGGTTAGGGTTAGGGTTAGGGTTAGGGTTAGGGTTAGGGTTAGGGTTAGGGTTAGGATGAATGAACACCGCAAGAACAATCCAAGATTAGGGTTAGGGTTAGGGTTAGGGTTAGGGTTAGTGTTAGGGTTAGGGTTTGGGTGAATGAACACCGCAAGAACAATACAAGATTAGGGTTAGGGTTAGGGTTAGGGTTAGGGTTAGGGTTAGGGTTAGGGTTAGGGTTAAGGTTAGGGTTAGGGTTAGGGTTAGGGTTAGTTTTAGGGTTAGGGTTAGGGTTAGGGTTAGGGTTAGGGTTAGGGTTAGGGTTAGGGTGAATGAACACCGCAAGAACAATCCAAGATAAGGGTTAGTGTTAGTGTTAGTGTTAGTGTTAGGGTTAGGGTTAGGGTTAGGGTTAGGGTTAGGGTTAGGATGAATGAACACCGCAAGAACAATCCAAGATTAGGGTTAGGGTTAGGGTTAGGGTTAGGGTTAGGGTTAGGGTTAGGGTTAGGGTTAGGGTTAGGGTTAGTGTTAGGGTTAGGGTTAGGGTGAATGAACAACGCAAGAACAATCCAAGATTAGGGTTAGGGTTAGGGTTAGGGTTAGGGTTAGGGTTAGGGTTAGGGTTAGGGTTAGGGTTAGGGTGAATGAACACCGCAAGAACAATCCAAGATTAGGGTTAGTGTTAGGGTTAGGGTTAGGGTTAGAGTTAGGGTTAAGGTTAAGGTTAGGGTTAGGGTTAGGGTTAGGGTTAGGGTTAGGGTTAGGGTGAATGAACACCGCAAGAGCAATCCAAGATTAGGGTTAGGGTAAGGGATAGGGTTAGGGTTAGGGTTAGGGTTAGGGTTAGGGTTAGGTTTAGGGTTAGGGTTAGGGTTAGGGTTAGGGTTAGGGTTAGGGTTAAGGTTAGGGTTAGGGTTAGGGTTTGGTTTAGGGTGAATGAACACCGCAAGAACAATCCAAGCTTAGGGGTAGGGTTAGGGTTAGGGTTAGGGTTAGGTTTAGGGTTAGGGTTAGGGTGAATGAACGCCGCAAGAACAATCCAAGCTTAGGGTTAGGGTTAGGGTTAGGGTTAGGGTTAGGGTTAGGGTTAGGGTTAGGGTTAGGATGAATGAACACCACAAGAACAATCCAAGATTAGGGTTAGGGTTAGGGTTAGGGTTAGGGTTAGGGTTAGGGTTAGGGTTAGGGTTAGGGTTAGGGTTAGGGTGAATGAACAACGCAAGAACAATCCAAGATTAGGGTTAGGGTTAGGGTTAGGGTTAGGGTTAGGGTTAGGGTGAATGAACACCGCAAGAACAATCCAAGATTAGGGTTAGGGTTAGGGTTAGGGTTAGGGTTAGGGTTAAGGTTAGGGTTAGGGTTAGGGTTAGGGTTAGGTTAAGGGTTAGGGTTTGGTTTAGGGTGAATGAACACCGCAAGAACAATCCAAGCTATGGGGTAGGGTTAGGGTTAAGGTTAGGGTTAGGGTTAGGGTTAGGGTTAGGGTTAGGGTTAGGTTTAGGTTTAGGGTTAGGGATAGGGATAGGGTTAGGGTTAGGATTAGGGTTAGGGTTAGGGTGAATGAACGCTGCAAGAACAATCCAAGCTTAGGGTTAGGGTTAGGGTTAGGGTTAGGGTTAGGGTTAGGGTTAGGGTTAAGATGAATGAACACCACAAGAACAATCCAAGATTAGGGTTAGGGTTAGGGTTAGGGTTAGGGTTAGGGTTAGGGTTAGGGTTAGGGTTAGGGTTAGGGTTAGGGTTAGGGTTAGGGTGAATGAACAACGCAAGAACAATCCAAGATTAGGGTTAGGGTTAAGGTTAGGATTAGGGTTAGGGTTAGGGTTAGGGTTAGGGTTAGGGTTAGGGTTAGGGTGAATGAACACCGCAAGAACAATCCAAGATTAGGGTTAGGGTTAGGGTTAGGGTTAGAGTTAGGATTAGGGTTAGGGGGAATGAACGCCGCAAGAACAATCCAAGCTTAGGGTTAGGGGTAGGGTTAGGGTTAGGGTTAGGGTTAGGGTTAGGGTTAGGGTTAGGGTTAGGGTGAGGGTGAGGGTTAGGGTTAGGGTGAATGAACACCGCAAGAACAATCCAAGATTAGGGTTAGGGTTAGGGTTAGGGTTAGGGTTAGGGTTAGGATGAATGAACACCGCAAGAACAATCCAAGATTAGGGTTAGGGTTAGGGTTAGGGTTAGGGTTAGGGTTAGGGTTAGGGTTAGGGTTAGGGTTAGGGTTAGGATGAATGAACACTACAAGAACAATCCAAGATTAGGGTTAGGGTTAGGGTTAGGGTTAGGGTTAGGGTTAGGGTTAGGGTTAGGGTTAGGGTTAGGGTTAGGGTTAGGATGAATGAACACCACAAGAACAATCCAAGATTAGGGTTAGGGTAAGGGTTAGGGTTAGGGTTAGGGTTAGGGTTAGGGTGAATGAACAACGCAAGAACAATCCAAGATTAGGGTTAGGGTTAGGGTTAGGGTTAGGGTTAGGGTTAGGGTTAGGATGAATGAACACCGCAAGAACAATCGAGGGTTAGGGTTAGGGTTAGGGTTAGGGTTAGGGTTAGGGTTAGGGTTAGGGTGAATGAACACCGCAAGAACAATCCAAGATAAGGGTTAGTGTTAGTGTTAGTGTTAGTGTTAGGGTTAGGGTTAGGGTTAGGGTTAGGGTTAGGGTTAGGGTTAGGGTTAGGGTGAATGAACACCGCAAGAGCAATCCAAGATTAGGGTTAGGGTTAGGGTTAGGGTTAGGGTTAGGGTTAGGGTTAGGGTTAGGGTTAGGGTTAGGGTTAGGTTTAGGTTTAGGTTTAGGGTTAGGGTTAGGGTTAGGGTTAGGGTTAGGGTTAGGGTTAGGGTTAGGGTTAGGGTTAGGGTTAGGGTTAGGGTTAGGGTTTGGTTTAGGGTGAATGAACACCGCAAGAACAATCCAAGCTTAGGGGTAGGGTTAGGGTTAGGGTTAGGTTTAGGGTTAGGGTTAGGGTGAATGAACGCCGCAAGAACAATCCAAGCTTAGGGTTAGGGTTAGGGTTAGGGTTAGGGTTAGGGTTAGGGTTAGGGTTAGGGTTAGGGTTAGGGTTAGGGTTAGGGTTAGGGTTAGGGTTAGGATGAATGAACACCACAAGAACAATCCAAGATTAGGGTTAGGG
>NW_028112929.1:72500-75000 GCF_964234715.1 Podarcis melisellensis
GAGTTATTGCGCAGCCAGAGAGGAAGCCTGCCGGACCGCTGTAGGTGATTGATGTGGATCGTAAAGCTGTCTGACGTCGCGGCTCTATCGATAAGGCAAGATCGATAGATATCTCCACAAGGGTTAGGGTTAGGGTTAGGGTTAGGGTTAGGGCTAGGGTGAATGAACACCGCAAGAACAATCCAAGAATAGGGTTAGGGTTAGGGTTAGGGTTAGGATGAATGAACACCACAAGAACAATCCAAGATTAGGGTTAGGGTTAGGGTTAGGGTTAGGGTTAGGGTTAGGGTTAGGGTTAGGGTTAGGGTTAGGGTTAGGATGAATGAACACCGCAAGAACAATCAAAGATAAGGGTTAGTGTTAGTGTTAGTGTTAGTGTTAGGGTTAGGGTTAGGGTTAGGGTTAGGGTTAGGGTTAGGGTTAGGGTTAGGGTTAGGGTTAGGTTTAGGATGAATGAACACCGCAAGAACAATCCAAGATTAGGGTTAGGGTTAGGGTTAGGGTTAGGGTTAGGGTTAGGGTTAGGGTTAGGGTTAGGGTTAGGATGAATGAACACCACAAGAACAATCCAAGATTAGGGTTAGGGTGAGGGTGAGGGTTAGGGTTAGGGTGAAGGAACACCGCAAGAACAATCCAAGAATAGGGTTAGGGTTAGGGTTAGGGTTAGGGTTAGGGTTAGGGTTAAGGTTAGGGTTAGGGTTAGGGTGAATGAACACCGCAAGAACAATCCAAGAATAGGGTTAGGGTTAGGGTTAGGGTTAGGGTTAGGATGAATGAACACCACAAGAACACTCCAAGATTAGGGTTAGGGTTAGGGGTAGGGTTAGTGTTAGGGTTAGGGTTGGGGTTGGGGTTAGGGTTAGGGTTAGGGTTAGGGTTAGGGTTAGGGTTAGGGTTAGGGTGAATGAACACCGCAAGAACAATCCAAGAATAGGGTTAGGGTTAGGGTTAGGGTTAGGGTTAGGGTTAGGGTTAGGGTTAGGGTTAGGGTTAGGATTAGGGTTAGGGTTAGGGTTAGAGTTAGGGTTAGGGTTAGGGTTAGGGTTAGGGTGAATGAACACCGCAAGAACAATCCAAGAATAGGGTTAGGGTTAGGGTTAGGGTTAGGGTTAGGGTTAGGGTTAGGGTTAGGGTTAGGATGAATGAACACCACAAGAACAATCCAAGATTAGGGTTAGGGTTAGGGTTAGGGTTAGGGTTAGGGTTAGGGTTAGGGTTAGGGTTAGGGTTAGGGTTGGGGTTAAGGTTGGGTTTAGGGTTAGGGTTAGGGTTAGGGTTAGGGTTAGGGTTAGGGTTAGGGTTAGGGTTAGGGTTAGGGTTAGGGTGAATGAACACCGCAAGAACAATCCAAGAATAGGGTTAGGGTTAGGGTTAGGGTTAGGGTTAGGGTTAGGGTTAGGGTTAGGGTTAGGGTTAGGGTTAGGGTTAGGATGAATGAACACCACAAGAACAATCCAAGATTAGGGTTAGGGTGAGGGTTAGGGTTAGGGTTAGGGTTAGGGTTAGGGTGAATGAACACCGCAAGAACAATCCAAGAATAGGGTTAGGGTTAGGGTTAGGGTTAGGGTTAGGGTTAGGGTTAGGGTTAGGGTTAGGATTAGGGTTAGGGTTAGGGTTAGGGTTAGGGTTAGGGTTAGGGTTAGGGTTAGGGCTAGGGTGAATGAACACCGCAAGAACAATCCAAGAATAGGGTTAGGGTTAGGGTTAGGGTTAGGGTTAGGGTTAGGGTTAGGATGAATGAACACCACAAGAACAATCCAAGATTAGGGTTAGGGTTAGGGTTATGGTTAGGGTTAGGGTTAGGGTTAGGGTTAGGGTTAGGGTTAGGGTTAGGGTTAGGGTTAGGGTTGGGGTTGGGGTTGGGGTTGGGGTTGGGGTTGGGGTTGGGGTTGGGGTTGGGGTTGGGGTTGGGGTTGGGGTTGGGGTTGGGGTTGGGGTTGGGGTTGGGGTTGGGGTTAGGGTTAGGGTTAGGGTTAGGGTTAGGGTTAGGGTTAGGGTTAGGGTTAGGGTTAGGGTTAGGGTTAGGGTTAGGGTTAGGGTTAGGGTTAGGGTTAGGATGAATGAACACCGCAAGAACAATCCAAGATAAGTGTTAGTGTTAGTGTTAGTGTTAGTGTTAGGGTTAGGGTTAGGGTTAGGGTTAGGGTTAGGGTTAGGTTTAGGATGAATGAACACCGCAAGAACAATCCAAGATTAGGGTTAGGGTTAGGGTTAGGGTTAGGGTTAGGGTTAGGGTTAGGGTTAGGGTTAGGGCTAGGGTGAATGAACACCGCAAGAACAATCCAAGAATAGGGTTAGGGTTAGGGTTAGGGTTAGGGTTAGGATGAATGAACACCACAAGAACAATCCAAGATTAGGGTTAGGGTTAGGGTTAGGGTTAGGGTTAGGGTTGGGGTTGGGGTTGGGGTTGGGGTTGGGGTTGGGGTTGGGGTTGGGGTTGGGGTTGGGGTTGGGGTTGGGGTTGGGGTTGGGGTTGGGGTTGGGGTTGGGGTTGGGGTTG
>NW_028112927.1:0-5000 GCF_964234715.1 Podarcis melisellensis
ACCGCTGAAGTCCCCTCTGACTCCTCCCCTCTTCCGCACCAACTTAATAGCCTGGCTCTAGACCACCTCTTCCTCTCCTTTCTTTTCCGCAGGGTCTTCCTGCCCCCCTGGGTTCCCTCTCTCCGTGACTCGCCTGAGGCTGAATCCTCTGCCGCCTCTTCCCCCCTCTTTCTGGCTTTAGGGCCGGGCTCCTCCCCTGAGCTCTCTCCACTTCCGCGCGCCTCTACGTTTGAACTTGGCGCGCGTACGTTGCTGCTGACCTTTCTTTCGACCGCTACACCACCCCCTGTTCTGCTCTCCACCCTTTCCGGCTGAACACCCTGCTCCAACCCCCTCTCTCTGTTCTCTCCTAATCCTGCTCCCTCCGAGAGGCTGACGACTCCACCCCCTTTACTCTGTTCCGGCTGAGACGTCTCTTGCTTCCTCTGTCTTCCACTGGGCTCCTCTCCGCTTCTCCCTTCTCCTCCCCTTTGCTTGATTAAGGTAACCCCCTTTTGAGAATCCTCTGACTCGCTGCTCAGACTCGTGGATTCCCTCAGAATTCCGTCATCTTCTTCCTCATCCTTCTGCCCCTCCTCCCACTCGCTCTCCGTCTCCTCTGTCATCTCCTCCTCTCTCCCAGAAACCCTGACATCCATCCCCCCCTCGAAGCCCCCCCTTCCCCCCTCCCGCTCGCCGGGGACCGGTTGGGGAAACTGCGGCTCTTCGGGGGTAGGCTCAGGATACAGGTCGTCTACGTCAATGTTCTCTGCTGGCAGTTCTGTGTATGTGTATTCGAAGTCGGGTTCTTCCTCCAAATGCTTCTCAGTCTCTGCTTCCATCGCTACTTCCTCCGGTGCTGCCCGCCAAGGACCTATCAGCCACCTCTTACGCCATTCCTCCTCTGGCTGCTCCTCCCACCAATAAGGGGTTTCCGTGTCCACCCCCGAGCACGATCCCCTGGGCGGGCTTGATTCTGGTGTTCTTTCCTCGGGGGAAGAGAAACCCCTGAACGTGCTATCTGACAATGTGGGTGTGAAAAGCCAGTCATCAAAGTACTCAGCTGGCATGGGTCTATGTGGGAAAAGTGCATGGAACTCGTCTTTCAAAAGGGGTTCGTCTAACTCGTAGCCTGGCACCCAACTATTAGCAGCGGCTGGTGTGCCCTCCCTGGCGAGAAAATATTCAACTCCCTCCTCCCCCCATCTCGAGTCCAGTATCTCTGTGACCTCGTTAAGAGGTTCTGGTCTTGGCGATTCCCCCCTCCCAGGCGCCCTCCTACGTGGCTCTGGGGGTGCTCCTGACTCTTGAAACCTGTGTGGGGTTTTGTAGGGAGTGAGCACCGACCTATGAAAGACCGGGTGCACCCTGGAACCTTCCGGAAGGGCTAGACGAAAAGCCACCGGATTGATCTTAGCCTCAACTTGATATGGCCCTAGCTGCCTGTGTCCTAACTTCTTCTTGGCCAATGACCTGGCCGGCATCGCGTGGGCTGCTAACCACACCCAGTCCCCAACCTGGATGTCCTCTCCCGCCCTCCTGTGCTTATCGGCCTGCACCTTATACGCCTGTTTTGCCAGCTCCAAATGTCTCCGCAGCTCCTCGTGCACCTCTTGCAACTCCGCTGCAAACTGGTCGGCATCTTGAGGCCCCCCCCCTCCTGGTGCCGCAAATCTCGGGAAGGTTCTGGGATGACGGCCATTGTTCGCGAAGAAAGGCGTCACCCCGGTGGATGCGTGTTTCGTGTTGTTGTAGGCGAATTCAGCCATCGGTAGATAGTCCACCCACGCCGCAGGTCGCTGGTTGGCGTAGCACCGCAGGTACTGCTGCATGATCGCGTTGACCCTCTCCGCTTGACCGTTGGTTTGTGGATGCCTCGCCGATGTCAGGTTGATTTTGACGTGCAAGATGCCCAGAAGCTTTCGCCAGAAAGTGGAAACAAACTGGCGCCCCCTGTCGGACAAGACGGACTGCGGAAGTCCATGCACTCTGAAGACGTGATCGATGAAGAGCTTTGCGGTCTGTTCTGCCGTCGCCACCTTGGCACAAGGGATGAAGTGCGCCATCTTGGTGAACAAGTCCACCACCACTAACACCGCCGTCTTACCTCTGGAGCTGGGCAGGTCTGTAACAAAGTCCAACGCTACCCTCTCCCACGGTTGCTGCGGTGTCTCCAGCGGTTCTAGCAATCCCGCCTGCTTCTGGTGCACTGGTTTGGACCTCTGGCAGATATCACACCTGGCGACGTAGTCCGCCACCTCTCCTCTCATCTGGGGCCACCAAAAGTCTCTAGCCACCAACTCCATCGTCTTCTCTTTGCCGAAATGGCCTGCACTAGGGGCGTCATGCAACTGTTGCAGAACCTTGGCTCGAAGATCGTCGGTGGGCACGTAAAGGGCACCCTTACGAGTCAAAAGTCCATCATGCAATTGAAACTCATCGTTGCGTCGCGACCCTCCGCGTAGCTCCTCCATCTTAGACTGTGCAAACTGATCCCTTTGCAACGCGCGTCGCACCGCGTCCAGGTCGACTGCGATGGTAGCGCACGTCCACGCCTGCGGTGCGAAAATGTGCTTTGCTGCGATTGGAGCTGCTTCCTCCAAGTATTGCGGCTTTCGGGACAGCGCGTCTGCAATAACATTGGAGTCTCCTGGGATGTATTCTATTTTGAAGTCGAAGTCCGCAAAGAACTCCGCCCAGCGCATGTGTCGCTGGGTCTGCAACTTAGCCGTCCGCCAATACTCTAAGTTCTTGTGATCCGTGCGGACCTGCACCGTGTGCTTGGCTCCTATTAAGAAGTGTCGCCACGCTTTGAAAGCTGCATGAATGGCCAACAACTCCCTGTCCCATATGGTATAATTGCGCTCCGTCTTGCTGAGCTTCCGGGAGTAGAACGCACCCGGTCGCCAGTTGCCTTGTGAATCCTCTTGCAAAAGAACGGCCCCAACCGCTCTATCTGACGCATCGGTCTCTACCCGCATGGGTTTGCCGGGATTCACGTGGAGCAGCTGCTCTTCGGAGGCGAAAAGACCCTTAAGCGTCCGGAAGGACCGCTCCGCTTGTTCGGTCCAGACGAACTTCTTCTTCTTGGAACTGAGGGTGTCAGTGATCGCCGCCGTCGCGTTTGCAAAACCTTTAATAAACTTGCGGTAAAAATTGGCAAAGCCGATGAACCTCTGGACCTCTTTCCGATTTCGAGGGCTTTTCCAGTCCAACAGCGCTTGAACCTTAGCCCTGTCCATGGCCAGTCCCTCGTCGGACAACTTGTAGCCAAGGAAATCAACCTCTCTGACATCAAACTGGCACTTTTCCAACTTGGCGTACAGCCTGTGTTCCTTCAGCCTCTGCAGGACCTCTCTCACGTCCTTATCGTGATCCTCCGGCGATTCCGAGAAAATCAGGATATCGTCGAGAAAGCAGACACACTTTTTGTAGAGGAGACCTGCTAGCACGTGGTGCATAAATGCTTGAAAAACGTGGCTGCCATTTTGGAGGCCGAAAGGCATGACTCTGTATTCGTATGTGCCCAGAGGGGTGAACATGGCGGTCTTCCACTCATCTCCTTTCCGGATGCGGATGAGATTGTAAGCTCCACGTAGGTCCAGCTTGGTGAAAATCTTGCCCCTCCTGACGGTCGCTAAAAGGTCGTCAATCTTGGGCATGGGGAAAGCTTTGGGCGTAGTCAAGCTGTTGATGAACCTGTAATCCACTATAAGCCTTTTTTGGGGCGTGTCTTTCTTCTTCACAAAGAAAACAGGGCTGCCTCCCGCTGCTTTAGATTCCTGGATGAAACCCCGCTTGAGGTTATGGTCTATGAACTCCCGAAGCTCTTGCATTTCGTCCTCCGACATGGAGTACAGCTTGGCAGCAGGCAGTTGCGCCCCTGGCACTAAATCAATCGCGCAGTCGTAAGGTCTGTGAGGCGGCAACTTGTCAGCTTCCTTCTCACAGAAAACCTCCAAGAATTCCTGGTACTTGTGAGGCACTGTTTGCACCATACCCAGATGCAACGGCTGCTCAGCTTCTCCTCCCTGATCGGTCTGAAAGCAATGCTGAGCACAATACGACGAACAAAAGTTGATCTGCCTCTGGTACCACGCAACCGCGGGACTGTGCCTCTCCAGCCAACTCATGCCTAACACGATGGGTGTGTCCGATAAGTGGGTGACATTGAAACTAATAAGCTCTCGATGGTTGCCAATCTGCATCATCATGGGAGGGGTTTGCTGCACCACTTGCCCCCCCAGCAACCTCCTGCCGTCCACCGTGACCACGTTCAGAGGCGTCGTTGCAGGCAGGAGCGCCATGTTGTGCTGCTTAACGAACTGCAGTCCCATGAAGTCGGCGTTGCTTCCCGAATCGATCGTTATTGGAACCTCGAGGAGTCTCCCATCAGGCAACTGGAGTGTCGCTGTGAGCAGAACTGCCGGTTTGGGAGGCAAAGGGTCCACGCTCTGCAGTGATGCTGGGGGCTTGTCTACAGATCCGCCTGGCTGAGCCCCAGTAGCTCTGCTTCCAGCCAGGCACTGTCGTTTCCCTGAAGCTGCTCCCCTGGTTGCACCTCTGCTGTTACAGTTGCCAGCGCTGCAGTGTGCTTCTGGAGCCTCTGGGGGCACTCTTTCGCCATATGGTGCGCACTGTCACAGATGTAACACTTCCTGGTTCCTCTAGGAGGCTTCGCTTTGGCTGCACCAGGGACAGGGCTCTGGGATGGCTTCTGAGCCCTAGCACCACCAATCTCCATCGGCTCCTCGCTGTCCTTCCCCATTGGCGAGGGGTGCGCACGGCTGAAGTCCCTGTGCACAAAAGGGAGAGTCCTTGCTTGCGCACGCGCTTGGGGCCCGTCCTCCTCGTGCCACGGACGCCCCTCATGTCGAATTCCAATAGCTAAAGCCCGGTGCACCACGTCTTCTAGGGTCTGGGGTCTGTCCCCCCTAGCGATCTCATCCTTGATGGGGGGGCTCAATCCCTCCCAAAAAAGATCTCTGACCGGTTTACTGTCCTTCGGCCAATCTAAGGCG
>NW_028112926.1:60000-62500 GCF_964234715.1 Podarcis melisellensis
CCGCAAGAACAATCCAAGATTAGGGTTAGGGTTAGGGTTAGGGTTAGGGTTAGGGTTAGGGTTAGGATTAGGGTTAGGGTTAGGGTTAGAGTTAGGGTAGGGGTTAGGGTTAGGGTTAGGATGAATGAACACCACAAGAACAATCCAAGATTAGGGTTAGGGTTAGGGTTAGGCTTAGGGTTAGGGATAGGGTTAGGGTTAGGATTAGGGTTAGGGTTAGGGTTAGGGTTAGGGTTAGGGTTAGGGTTAGGGTTAGGATGAATGAACACCACAAGAACCATCCAAGATTAGGGTTAGGGTTAGGGTTAGGGTTAGGGTTAGGGATAGGGTTAGGGTTAGGGTTAGGTTTAGGGTGAATGAACACCACAAGAACAATCCAATATTAAGGTTAGGGTTAGGGTTAGGGTTAGGGTTAGGGTTAGGGTTAGGGTTAGGGTGAATGAACACCACAAGAACAATCCAATATTAAGGTTAGGGTTAGGGATAGGGTTAGGGTTAGGGTTAGGGTTAGGGTTATGGTTAGGGTTAGGGTTAGGGTGAATCAACACCGCAAGAACAATCCAAGATTAGGGTTAGGGTTAGGGTTAGGGTTAGGGTTAGGGTTAGGGTTAGGGTTAGGGTTAGGGTTAGGGTAAGGGTTAGGGTGAATGAACACCGCAAGAACAATCCAAGAATAGGGTTAGGGTTAGGGTTAGGGTTAGGGTTAGGGTTAGGGTTAGGGTTAGGGTTAGGGTTACGGTTAGGGTTACGGTTAGGGTCACGGTTAGGGTTAGGGTTAAAGTGAATGAACACCGCAAGAACAATCCAAGAATAGGGTTAGGGTTAGGGTTAGGGTTAGGGTTGGGGTTGGGGTTAGGGTTAGGGTTAGGGTTAGGGTTAGGGTTAGGGTTAGGGTTAGGGTTAGGGTTAGGGTTAGGGCTAGGGCTAGGGTTAGGGTTAGGGTTAGGGTTAGGGTTAGCGTTAGCGTTAGGGTTAGGGTTAGGGTTAGGGTGAATGAACACCACAAGAACAATCCAAGATTAAGTTTAGGGTTAGGGTTAGGGTTAGGGTTAGGGTTAGGGTTAGGGTTAGGGTTAGGGTTAGGGTTAGGGTTAGGGTTAGGGTTAGGGTGAATGAACACCGCAAGAACAATCCAAGATTAGGGTTAGGGTTAGGGTTAGGGTTAGGGTTAGGGTTAGGGTTAGGGTTAGGGTTAGGGTTAGGGTGAATGAACACCGCAAGAACAATCCAAGCTTAGGGTTAGGGTTAGGGTTAGGGTTAGGGTTAGGGTTAGGGTGAATGAACACCGCAAGAACAATCCAAGATTAGGGTTAGGGTTAGGGTTAGGGTTAGGGTTAGGGTTAGCGTTAGGGTTGGTTAGGGTTAGGGTTAGGGTTAGGGTTAGGGTTAGGGTTAGGGTTAGGGTTAGGGTGAATGAACACCGCAAGAACAATCCAAGCTTAGGGTTAGGGTTAGGGTTAGGGTTAGGGTGAATGAACACCGCAAGAACAATCCAAGCTTAGGGTTAGGGTTAGGGTTTGGGTTAGTGTTAGGGTTAGGGTTAGGGTTAGGGTTAGGGTTAGGGTTAGGGTTAGGATGAATGAACACCACAAGAACAATCCAAGATTAGGGTTAGGGTTAGAGTTAGGGTTAGGGTTAGGGTTAGGGTTAGGGTTAGGGTTAGGGTTAGGCTTAGGGTTAGGGTCAGGGTCAGGGTTAGGATTAGGGTTAGGGTTAGGGTTAGGGTTAGGGTTAGGGTTAGGGTTAGGGTTAGGGTTAGGGATAGGGTTAGGGTTAGGGTTAGGGTTAGGGTTAGGATAGATGAACACCACAAGAACCATCCAAGATTAGGGTTAGGGTTAGGGTTAGGGTTAGAGTTAGGGTTAGGGTTAGGGTTAGGGTTAGGGTGAATGAACACCACAAGAACAATCCAATATTAAGGTTCGGGTTCGGGTTCGGGTTCGGGTTCGGGTTCGGGTTAGGGTTAGGGTGAATGAACACCACAAGAACCATCCAAGATTAGGGTTAGGGTTAGGGTTAGGGTTAGGGTTAGGGTTAGGGTTAGGGATAGGGTTAGGGTTAGGGTTAGGTTTAGGGTGAATGAACACCACAAGAACAATCCAATATTAAGGTTAGGGTTAGGGTTAGGGTTAGGGTTAGGGTTAGGGTTAGGGTTAGGGTTAGGGTTAGGATGAATGAACACCACAAGAACCATCCAAGATTAGGGTTAGGGTTAGGGTTAGGGTTAGGGTTAGGGTTAGGGTTAGGGTTAGGGTTAGGGTTAGGGTTAGGATGAATGAACACCACAAGAACCATCCAAGATTAGGGTTAGGGTTAGGGTTAGGGTTAGGGTTAGGGTTAGGGTTAGGGTTAGGGTTAGGGTTAGGGTTAGGGTTAGGGTTAGGGTGAATGAACACCACAAGAACAATCCAATATTAAGGTTAGGGTTAGGGATAGGGTTAGGGTTAGGGTTAGGGTTATGGTTAGGGTTAGGGTTAGGGTGAATGAACACCGCAAGAAC
>NW_028112926.1:72500-75000 GCF_964234715.1 Podarcis melisellensis
GTTAGGGTTAGGGTTAGGGTTAGGGTTAGGGTTAGGGTTAGGGTTAGGGTTAGGGTTAGGGTTAGGGTTAGGGTTAAGGTTAGGGTGAATGAACACCGCAAGAACAATCCAAGATTAGGGTTAGGGTTAGGGTTAGGGTTAGGGTTAGGGTTAGGGTTAGGGTTAGGGTTAGGGTTAGGGTGAATGAACACCGCAAGAACAATCCAAGCTTAGGGTTAGGTTTAGGGTTAGGGTTAGGGTTAGGGTGAATGAACACCGCAAGAACAATCCAAGCTTAGGGTTAGGGTTAGGGTTAGGGTTAGGGTTAGGGTTAGGGTTAGGGTTAGGGTTAGGGTTAGGGTTAGGGTTAGGGTTAGGGTTAGGATGAATGAACACCACAAGAAAAATCCAAGATTAGGGTTAGGGTTAGGGTTAGGGTTAGGGTTAGGGTTAGGGTCAATGAACACCACAAGAACAATCCAAGATTAAGGTTAGGGTTAGGGTTAGGGTTAGGGTTAGGGTGAATGAACACTGCAAGAACAATCCAAGATTAGGGTTAGGGTTAGGGTTAGGGTTAGGGTTAGGGTTAGGGTTAGGGTTAGGGTTAGGCTTAGGCTTAGGGTTAGGGTTAGGGTTAGGGTTAGGGTCAAGAACAATCCAAGCTTAGGGTTAGGGTTGGGGTTAGGGTTAGGGTTAGGGTTAGGGTTAGGGTTAGGGTTAGGGTTAGGGTTAGGATGAATGAACACCGCAAGAACAATCCAAGATTAGGGTTAGGGTTAGGGTTAGGGTTAGGGTTAGGGTTAGGGTTAAGGTTAGGGTGAATGAACACCGCAAGAACAATCCAAGATTAGGGTTAGGGTTAGGGTTAGGGTTAGGGTTAGGGTTAGGGTTAGGGTTAGGGTTAGGGTTAGGGTTAGGGTGAATGAACACCGCAAGAACAATCCAAGCTTAGGGTTAGGGTTAGGGTTAGGGTTAGGGTTAGGGTGAATGAACACCGCAAGAACAATCCAAGCTTAGGGTTAGGGTTAGGGTTTGGGTTAGTGTTAGGGTTAGGGTTAGGGTTAGGGTTAGGGTTAGGATGAATGAACACCACAAGAACAATCCAAGATTAGGGTTAGGGTTAGGGTTAGGGTTAGGGTTAGGGTTAGGGTTAGGCTTAGGGTTAGGGTCAGGGTTAGGATTAGGGTTAGGGTTAGGGTTAGGGTTAGGGTTAGGGTTAGGGTTAGGGATAGGGTTAGGGTTAGGGTTAGGGTTAGGGTTAGGGTTAGGATAAATGAACACCACAAGAACCATCCAAGATTAGGGTTAGGGTTAGGGTTAGGGTTAGGGTTAGGGTTAGGGTTAGGGTGAATGAACACCACAAGCACAATCCAATATTAAGGTTCGGGTTCGGGTTAGGGTTCGGGTTCGGGTTAGGGTTAGGGTTAGGGTGAATGAACACCGCAAGAACAATCCAAGATTAGGGTTAGGGTTAGGGTTAGGGTTAGGGTTAGGGTTAGGGTTAGGGTTAGGGTTAGGATGAATGAACACCACAAGAACAATCCAAGATTAGGGTTAGGGTTAGGGTTAGGGTTAGGGTTAGGGTTAGGGTTAGGGTTAGGGTTAGGGTTAGGATGAATGAACACCACAAGAACAATCCAAGATTAGGGTTAGGGTTAGGGTTAGGGTTAGGGTTAGGGTTAGGGTTAGGGCTAGGGCTAGGGTTAGGGTTAGGGTTAGGGTTAGGGTTAGGGTTAGGGTTAGGGTTAGCGTTAGGGTTAGGGTTAGGGTTAGGGTTAGGGTGAATGAACACCACAAGAACAATCCAAGATTAAGTTTAGGGTTAGGGTTAGGGTTAGGGTTAGGGTTAGGGTTAGGGTTAGGGTTAAGGTTAGGGTGAATGAACACCGCAAGAACAATCCAAGATTAGGGTTAGGGTTAGGGTTAGGGTTAGGGTTAGGGTTAGGGTTAGGGTTAGGGTTAGGGTGAATGAACACCGCAAGAACAATCCAAGCTTAGGGTTAGGTTTAGGGTTAGGGTTAGGGTTAGGGTTAGGGTGAATGAACACCGCAAGAACAATCCAAGCTTAGGGTTAGGGTTAGGGTTAGGGTTAGGGTTAGGGTTAGGGTTAGGGTTAGGGTTAGGGTTAGGGTTAGGATGAATGAACACCACAAGAAAAATCCAAGATTAGGGTTAGGGTTAGGGTTAGGGTTAGGGTTATGGTTAGGGTTAGGGTCAATGAACACCACAAGAACAATCCAAGATTAAGGTTAGGGTTAGGGTTAGGGTTAGGGTTAGGGTGAATGAACACTGCAAGAACAATCCAAGATTAGGGTTAGGGTTAGGGTTAGGGTTAGGGTTAGGGTTAGGGTTAGGGTTAGGGTTAGGGTCAAGAACAATCCAAGCTTAGGGTTAGGGTTGGGGTTAGGGTTAGGGTTAGGGTTAGGGTTAGGGTTAGGGTTAGGGTTAGGATGAATGAACACCGCAAGAACAATCCAAGATTAGGGTTAGGGTTAGGGTTAGGGTTAGGGTTAGGGTTAGG